>NW_008824051.1:4569660-4593243 GCF_000699105.1 Pygoscelis adeliae
GCCATCCCTGTCTTCCAGCTCAGGGGGCCGAGTACCCTGAGGGTAACTGGTCTGCCTGTTAAAGACTGAGGCAAAGAAGGCATTAAGTACCTCAGCCTTTTCCTCATCCTCAGTGAAGGTCCTTGGGAACTTCAGGTAGTGACTGGGAGCGACTTAGTCCCACCTTGTTGTGTTGGTCAAGTGGTTCTTCGTTATCCTCAACGTGCTTTTGTGTATTTCAACTCAGGCAGTTAAATTTTGGAATAGAGTACAATTTAAGAGAGAAAAAATGTAAACCCATGTAGTTAAGGTTTTAATTTAGGTGTACTTTAGATTTACATTTAATTGACATCGTTACATATACTGAAACATGCTATATTGGTATTTATGTTAGCCCCTGCAAGCATTTAATGCTAAAAGGAATACCGTATGGTTACTGACAAGAAAGACAAGCAATATAGATGGCTGAATTCTGCAATCAGTTACAAAGTGATAAAAATGAATCCAAATTACAATAGTGTACTTAAAGGAAATAATCTGAATTATTGAATTTAATAATACAGCTTTGGGTAAAATATGCATTGATGTTGAAAAACAAAAGTCTTCTCATCATTAGTTTTGGAAAACATAAAATTTCACTTTATGCCAAATGCACACAGGTTGTTTTCCTTGATAAAGAGCAGCTTTGTGCAATAAGTATATTTTTAAGTCAAAATTACTTTTCAATAAGAAGCAAGAATATCTCTATCCTGATTTTTTTTTTTAAATGACAAACATTTTTTGTGACAAGCTTGTACCCTGTGGGCTGATATATTTTCCAGGTTCTATTGAGATTACATTACTACAGCCACATTAATTTCCATGGAATAACTTCTGATTTGTACTCATGTAATCAGACCAAGAAGAATCAAATTTACCATTTAATTTTTTAAATTTAGTTGTAGAGTTTCAGCTGCTTCTAGGTCTGAATTCTGTACTAACTATACATAAGAAAATGTAACTGTGGCAAAGAAGGAAAGAAAGAGAAAAGATATGCTTTATTTACACTACCTCAATTTGATTAAAAATCAGTTGTGGCTAAGGCAGGTTTTTGCAACATGCAGGAGCTTTTTCAAGCCAGTTCTCACAGCAGTTACATACAACAGCACTGGGTTCAAAACAGCTTTCTAGTTGCCTTGAAGAGCATGCTAAATTTACCACTTTTTGTTAGTGTTTATGAACAATTTACAAAATTAGGTGATCATTTTTAAATCCCGCACTCTGACTCTGCAAACCCATGGTTCAAAACATTATTTACCTTGCCTAAAAGAAAGACTAGACATGCGAAATGCTAAGGAAGGTTTCCTCTTATGGCACTATTTAAACCTGCAGCCCCTATGTGGGCATCATTCTTAATCAACTGTTTTTCCGTATTTGTAAGAATATTAGGAATTCACCTCAGCTATAGTGGAAGTTTATCAGCAGACCACCACTTTGTTGTTCTCATGAAGAAAAAAACCCAGCATATCTTTAATATCAAATGCATGTGTAATATCAACTATCAAGTGGCCCAAGCTGAGGTACTTTTTGGGATACAACAGAATTAAACTTGCATTTTAAAAATCATAAATGAAACACGGAAAACTGACTTCAGAGACTAATTTTCTTTTGAAAAATTACTAAATGCCTAAATAGAAGTTTCAACACTTTAAATAATTAATGCTTAACATAGAAGTACAGAAAAATTAAAAGAAGAATTTTTGTGCTGTTGGAGTAATTAGCTTTTTCAGCAACAGCTGTAAGCTTCACAGCAGTATCATCCAACTCCTCCTTCTCGCACAAATCAAGCACTTCTCCAAAATTCAGACTGCAGCTTAAATCTCCTAAAAAACATTCCTAGTAAAGGACATCAATTAATCATCTTCCCGTCCCTGAGAGCATCAGGGCTGAGAAACCTCCGAAACAGTTCGGTATATTTAAAGAGAAAACTGTTTTGAAGAGGGAAGGTCTTGACCTGCTACTGTGCAAAAAAGAGAGAAGCCAAGGCTATATCCTCCAGCTTTAGTTTTCCTAAAATGTTTTTAGTGCTTAGAAAAGCAAGAGCTTGTCAGGAGGTACCCTGCTTGAAATGCAAGACCTGTAGAATAAAAAATTCCTAATCAATTTATAACATTATTTAGCATTAAAATAATTTCCTTTAGAATACAAAATTCAGCTTATTAGGATGAAGAAGCTAAAGACTTTTACATTAGCTCAATTTTTTTTACGATGCACTTACTAGCCAGACCACAGAGGGGCAGACAGCTTAAAGTAACCTTCATCAGAACAAGTGAGGATTATGAACGAAAACCTGTTTTCACAGGGATCATACATTTTTACTTTTAGGATCATTCAGAAGAGACTGTTTTTCCTACCAACCCTGTGGTCACCTGGCTGCCGAAAAACCCTTGCTGCCCCTCTAAGATGTTCGGCCGCTTCCATGGACACTGTGGGAGTCTGGGATAGAGTAAGAACACTTCATTCATTCTGTGAGACAACAACTGCATGACGTTTGTGGTAACTAACTAGGAAAAAAGAGCTGAAACTGGTGAATGTAAGTAGAAAAGCTGCAAGGGACAGGAAATTCTTGCTGCTAAGTTGTTAACGGAAGAAAGCTAGGTATTTATTTCTTCTCCCTTTAAATCTCTTGCTTTCTTTTTAAAATAGTTACTCGTAAAGAACAAGTCACGGCCTAAATCCTGCACATTTTTTCTGTTCCAGGTACGGAAGAGCCTGAGTTTCCCATGCTTTTTCCTGTCACAGCCTCACTGATGCCGCCAGCGCTATGCAGACTCCCTACATGAATCACAGGAAATTTACAGCTGTGCAGAAATAGAGGCAGACGGACTAACAATAACACAGATTTAGAAAATTTTTAAACAACCGTTACAACTCTACTCCCTTTAATAAGCTTCATGGTGTTAAAGTCGGTTAATTATTAGGATTTGTGTGTAAAGTGTGTTAATTTTTAATTATCCAGATTCTGAGACGTGACATAGTCAATGCTGGGCTTGACAGGTCTTCTGTGGTTGCAGTTCTCAGGAGTCCAATCACAGATTTTTGGATAGATAATTTGACCATTTATCATGGAAGAGTTGCATCTGCTTGAGGCGGCCATAGCAGGATCCACAGCTAGAGTGGCAACTTAAGTGTTTTAACCATGTTTCTGGCTTCTGGATCTGAGGATCTCAGAGCAGTAGCCTGCAAAGAAAAGCTGTCGATCCTCAATCGCCTCCAGAGAGCCAAATATCAGTCCAGTTCAAATGCCTTTCGCTAAATTAAGAAGTAACCCGAGCCTTAGTCGAGCTTAGTGATGAAACCACAGTCCTCCTCACAGTCCAAACCAATGAGCAACCACAAAAGAGCTTCAGAGGTTCATCGCAATCACCCTGACACTAAGGAAAATGATGCGAGGTGCCTCCCTCGAGTTCCTAAAGCACGGGCCGTGCTGCAGTGCCGGTCACCTCTCCTTTAAGTAAATGGGACACATAATTTACAAAAATCATGCAATGACTGTTTATTAGCTAAACAAACAGGGTACTGATTAATTTTCTTACAGTTAATGTTTTTGGTCTTTTAGACTGAACAGATGTAACTGTTCCATAGATCCGAAAGTGTTAAACTAGAGATCAAAAGTGCCAAAGCTGCATCTTCTTCCCGTTCCTTTCAATCATGCAGTGAAGAAACAGAAAGTCTTTGGCAGTGCCAGAAAGGGTAAGGTTCTGCACAAAGCCTCATTATTACTAATTATTTCTAATTAATTTTGATCACTAATTATTATTAAGCACAAAATTATTAAAAAACCTGTAATCAAAACTGCCTGTATTCTCATTTCGTTAGATTCGTTTGTCTTGATCTCCATTCAAAAGAAAAACTCCACTGGATCGGTCCAAAGATGCATTTAGCCCCATAACCAACAAGGGAGAGCAGATGTTACAGCTGGAATGGCACGTCCCCAGGGGTATTCATTTGTCTCCAAAAATTCATGGTTCTAAAACATCCTAAATGAAAGACATTATCTTTGTATTTAATAGCGGTCAGTAAATTTTTCTCTTACGAGTTTTCCTCTTTGAATCCATATAAACTCCCAGGCATTGTACATTGGCGAAGTTTGAAGACGCTGGAGAGAGCGCAATCCGAGAGAGAACCAACACTCTTGAAGTGAGCATTGGGCCGAGATTTTAAATCACGAAAGAAGAGATATTATCCTGTTGAAGCATCAAAAAAATTCATACAGTGTCTTTATACAGCGAGACCTCCTGCACTCCCCTGTTTAGCCGAAGGCATTTTGGTGGCGTTGCCCATTTGTTGTACGTGCCCGGCAGAGGGCTCTGATATATCAGACTTCATTCGAAGGCAGCTGGGAAGAGCAAATCCAGAAATCGCCTTGTGCGCCACAGCCTGCTGTCCCCATCCCCACCGTACGGCCAGAGACCCGCCGCCAACCCGGAGATGTGCTCCTCGACCTAAGCTTCGGCCTGGGGCAGCTCCCAAGCCTTTGTGGCAGGGCTAGCGTCGGGATGGAGATTTCTTCCTGGAGAAGCTTTTACTTGAGCCTTTTTTGGCTGCTTTCTTCAGCCGCTGCTTGGTTCTGTAATGTGACAAGTGGCACCAGCCGGTGGCTTTTTGAAATCCAGGGTATGTCCCCGGAGGTCTGGGGCCCATACCTGGGTTCGGTTCCACCACATATACTTACTTTGGAAGTGAATCCATGGTCCTGTCTGTGGGTTCAAAAGCGTGGGAGTGGGGGGGCACTTTTCTTAAGCACGGGATTTGCTCCAGCAGTATCCCATGTCTGTGGTCCCAGTTCCACAAGGCTTCCTCGAGGGCGTTCCTGAAACCTGCAAGGCTTTCTGCCGTTGCTTTGCTTGCTTCAAGTTAAGGAGGTAGAGAGAACAACTTAAACTTCTGCTCAGATTTAGCTCTTGGCATGTAAGAGCAAACTATAATCCTTCGTGTATGCATATATAATTATTAGTATTTTCTATATAAATATTAAAAAAACCTTAAAATCTTTAAAAAAACTTAAAATCAGTTTCACAGGTGATTATTCTTGTTAAATAAGCCTGGAAAAATTACATTTAAATAATTATATAGCTCCTTTCACAGAAGTATCAACTGATTTCTTTTTGTTCCTGCATATGAAGAAAATGTGAATTATATTCCTCCTTATAATGACCATATCATTAGTGATGTTATAGTTCCACTGTATTCCACTTCCCCCAGTATATCCCTTAACTCCATGAAAATAAAGGTTAGATGCAACTGACCCTACTAATATACAATCAAGTAAAACACATGCTGCTATAAGGCTTGTCCCTTGCGCCTATCATATGCGAAGAGGTATATTAAATATTTGCAATTTCTTATGCACAGGCTGGACTTGACTAGGGAGCAAAAGCTCCAGCTACGGCACCTTCTGGTTGAGGCTGAAGTTGGCCCAGGTCCTTTCGAGCTTGCCTACAGACAGGACACCAGGAGCGTTTCGTTCCTAGGACTCCGAGCCAGAACGCCTGCGGCAGTAGGAAAGGTTATTCCCACTCGCCTCCTGGGCTCACCGCACTCTCCATGGGGCAGGGGGTTACTTCTGAAGCTCTCCCATCCTCTGTTTTCCTTTTGCATTTAGCAACACGTTTTGAACAGCCTTGACAATTGTGAAAGTAAAATTACCGACTTCTGTATTTTCCTGTTTAGTCTACATGCAATCCAAAATATTCTTCTGTTGCTCTTGAATGCGTAGAGCAATACAGCATAGCTTGAAGAGATCTTATTGATTAGACGTGTGATAGCACTTAGCTGGTGTTGGAGGCATGTTGTGACACATACTGCTGAATACAGCTATGGACGAAGATGCTGACATAACCTTACACCTCTGAACCTCAGGTAAACTCTATTGTTACAAGCGTATGTTTCCAGATTTACCTAAATGTAGATATGCTGCTTAAATGCCTTTATTAAAACAAAACAAAATTTTCTCCATTATTCTAATAGCAAACCCACAAATTTCCAATCTCATTCCTCACCTCCATGCTTTACCTGGTATTTTTATGTGCTCAGTTCCTTTAATGCAGTTGCTATTTTATAAAGTACTAGCAAATGAAAGAAATTGCTTAATGTCCTCATAGTTTTTGTCAGCAGTCTAAACTGTAGTTTACTACAGACCTCATTAACTTTTGAAGTAAGGACTTGATTATATCGTTTGAGCTACATTAGCTGTACCTTATGAAGTCCTACGCTTTTTGGCTGCAGTGCTCCCCCAGTTGATATTTCACAGTCTGCACAATTTACAGCAACTTTTGCCCATAACGAGCCATTATCTGAGCTGTAAAAGGTATGTTAAATAAATATACTCTTTCTGAAACCGCTAGCTGTATACAACGGTAATGCAAAGACTCCCCATTTATCTACATGAGTCCAATAGCTTATATATACGTAAAATCCATACTCTAATTACATTCATTAATATTTCTGATAACATATGTCTGTATTCAGAGAAGTAATTATAAAAAAGGAAAGGTAATATAAAGATGCAATCTATTCCATGATAATCAGTGTTTTATTAAGTGTACCTGGTATTCTTTTATGCCACTTAGAGAATGGAACTAAATGAAACAAAAGTAAGTACTTCTTCATGACGTTATGATAAGTCACCATTAACATTGAAATAGTAATAGTGCTAATAGATAATATGACTTACTGAATCACAATAGTGTAACGTTTTCAATACTATGTTTAAGACTGCATCAGGTCTCTCCATTATACATTTCTATTTTGAGAAGTTACAGAATATTAGATTCGGGATACATAAGCTCCCCCATAAATACATTTGCCTAAAAATTTCTTCCATCAAATTAGTCATGTGTTGTGCCTGTGTCTGCTATTACAGAAATACTTAATTTTCACAGCTTCTTCTAAGTGAAATGTTAAGTGAGAAAATAAGAAAATAGGATAAAAAAATCCCACCAACAAACCCAGCTTTTAAGTAATAATGGAATAAAATAGCAACTGGCAGAGAACATGTGAAATAGATGCTAAAATACTACATCTACTTGATTCTCCCAGTCTGCCTCTCCTCATAAATGTCTTTCTACTCCACACCTGATTTGTTCTACTGGCTTATTCTCGGCCGCTCTGCGAGGAAGTGTCCTGCAAGCTTCCTCCCACTTCAGGCCAAGTATCATCACAGGTCAGGAATATGATTTATGTTCGTGAAAAATAGATTGAAGTTGGTCTCTTCAGTCTGACTAGATATATTTATCACTGGATTTGCATTACTGTAATAGTTAAGGGTCTTATCATGTTGGGAGAATATACATATAATAAAAACATCAAAGCCTAGAACATTTTGTAATCTAAAATAAAAAATAATCTAAAATAAACAACAGATGACAAAATTTTTCATCTGTTTTTACAGAAAATGGGCATAAAGACTAGAACAATTGCTGTCAGTATCTGGATGCCCATGAAGCAGCGTTGTTCATATACACATGCACATCCAAATATCTCTTCTGTGGAAACAATGCAGCAAGGAGGAAAGCCTTTTTAGTTCATAAGTAGAATGATTGGGCATGTCTGACACTGAGGAATTTAAAAGATGCTGGAGCTGTCATGGTATAAGATCCAGGAAAGACCACCAGCAAATTAATTCCCGCCTAAGGTAAAATTTGGAGTCTACTGTAGGGAGAAATTTAGGCTGCATCCTGGGAACAACCTTATCCCAAAAAAGCAGATCAGCAACAGGAGCCTGGAGTTTTTCTTACTGCTTTGGACAAGGCAGCATCAAGAAAGGACACTAAGAAGTGAAGTTAGAATGAAGGGCTTCCCCATGAAGGCTAAAAGAAGGGAATTTAAATTTCCTGAGAACAGATCCTTAACTAGTCTGAGTTGGTTGAGCAAGCACCCAAGGAATCTCACCGTAGTCAGATAAGAAAGCGCCACTTTTCGTCTTTAGGCAGGTGACGAGCAGAAATGACTGTGAAACGTACCTTAGCACAACTAGTGAACAGCCGACCAATTTTAAGTTGCTACGGTTGCTGGAAGAGGTCTTAAGAAGTGACAGAACCTTCCTGAGCATCCCACAAAGACTCTGTGTGGCAATTTAACTATATTGCTGGGCTTCTTTCCTAGTGTTATGTAGTATTTTAAATCACAAAAGAGAGACAGAGTGGTTTAACATTGAGAAGAGGTCAACATCCAGACAGGCACCAAAGCAATGGGTAAAACTGTAGTCCTGATTTCTGTGAGTTCAGGTTTGGCTTATTTAAGCTCAGTGGGAGCATATTGCAAATCAAGAATTAAGTGGAGTTTCAAAGGGCTGCCTTGCAGTTTCCAACTGCAGGCATACTCCATGAAAAAAAATAATCCCATTTTTGCCTGAGCTTTTACTGAATGAGCCCAAACTGGTGCAAAGGATTCCCTTTTAATGATCTCGTAGCGTGTTTACACAAGTCAGTTATGCCAGGGAGAAATTCTCTTTAATGAAATATGTAAATCTTAGGACTTCTCAGCATCTGACACTAAAAGATAAGGAATGCCTTTAAAGGATTTTGTCCTGTTGGTATAAAGCACAACTAATAGTATATGACAGCAAGCTTCTGCAGTGGATTCATACGGGTTTGGAAGAAATCACAGGCAAATTAATTTTGTGACTTACTTGGAATACAGACACATGCAAAGTGCTTGGAAGTGTCCTGAGAGTTACTTCATCCTCAAAAAACAGTATAAAGAAAATCAGCTATCAGAGATCTGATTTTTTCCTTCTCTAGCAAACGCAGTTGCTACCAGAAAGACAAATGAAGATGGGAAAATTTTGCCATAAAGGAATTCCCTATTAAGAGGTAAAGAGGATTTCCCATAACATTGAAGTCCCATTGGTGGGGACTGGATTAGAAAAAACTCTAATCAAACTCCTTAGAAATATATCATGAGAAAAACGGAACAGTATTCAATCTAATCATAGAATCACAGAATGGTTTGGGTTAGAAGGGGCCTTTAAAGATCACCTAGTCCCAACCCCAAACTCCAGATCTGGAGATACAAGGCTGAAAACACCACAAAATAAACTCTGAGTGATCTAATGGAGACCTGATTTTTTTCAGATCTAGGAGGTATTTTCAGTTCTAAGAGAGTCCAGCGTTGAAGACATGAATGGTAACACGGAAGAATGCGATCTGGTTGTAAACCCTGCCATAAAACGTAGCCAATTTGACAAAAAAGGTTTTCTCAACAGTTTCCTCATAATACTGCCATGTCAGTAGCAGGATTATGGTTGCTCTGTAGTAAACCCTGGCGGTGTCCAACACCCAGGCCAGAAGGAGGAGAAAACAGATTCTGATGTTTAAGTTGATCTAAATAACAGAGAAAGGTCTGGCAAAATGTCTCTGGGGCGCTTGGATTCACCAACCTGTGAGACTTGGAATAAAAACCACCTGGGCCAGGCGGTGATGAGCAGGATCAGCAGTTTGCTTTGTTTTTCTTTTTCTCCTGGTGGGAAGCAGAGAAATTTGAATAAGCTTTCCTACCATGGGATCAGGAACAGATCTAGAGAAGGGAGTGACTCTGGAAAATAGTTTTGTGTGTCTCCTATTGATCTCTGAAGAAAAAAGGTTGATCCTGGAAGACCTTTAGTCCTAAAAAATTGTGGAAAGTTCATTGCAAATTTCCATTCATGACTTGGCAAATTGTTGGCCAGAAATTTTGGGCCTCTGTGATATTGATTTGATTAAATTGTTTTTTTTCTTTTAACTTCCTAATAGTTTGTGAATGTTGGGTAAGTAAAAGCTAGTCATTAAGATACTCTGGGCTAAATTGACTGCAGTTTAATGCAGTTAAATGCCACCCAAGATTGCAGTACGTTTCCTCACACTTTTCATCCATGCCTCTGCTCTTTCAATTGAGTTTCTCACACACGAAGAATGACTTTTGTGTTGAATAGGTACAAGCTGCAGAGGGGCTCTGTAACATTTATGCATGGATGCAACTGCGTGTTTTATCAACATCAGGACACAAATCCAATATAGCATAAAAAATGAATCCATCTAAATTCCTTCTAGGAGACAGTCCAAATTGTGTAGTGCATTTGGCTTTGTAACTCACAGTGATTGATGGCATTTCGGCTCGAGATGGGATACAGTTTATCAGAAATATCAGGAGCACAGTGAAATGTATGTGACCAAGCATAGCTGCGGCAACCAAATAGCACTCAGCATACACTATTACAGCCTTTTCCATCAACATTTTGGCTTAAAGAATTGTAAGTTCAGAAATACAAATAAAACCAATTGATTTTCAGAACAATGGATCCTCAAAGTTTAGATACCTTTTCAGTTTCACTCAAAGAGAAATGAAACAACTTCTAGTTTAAATTGAAGTTATTTTCAAACTTTAAAATCTTCTCAGTGCTGAGGGGCAATTTGATCACTGTCTTGTAACAGAAAATTTTCTCACAACTGAGAAATCTCAATCTGTTTTGGGGAAATACTTGAATGTCTTCCTGCATTTTATCCTCTGTGCTGGTTCTGGCTGGGCTAGGGTTAATTTTCTTCACAGTAGCTAGAATGGGGCTGTGTTTTGGATTTGTGCTGGAAACAGTGTTGATCACACAGGGATGTTTTTGTTGTTGCTGAGCAGTGCTGACACAGAGTCAAGGCCTTTTCTGCTTCTCACCCCACCCCACCAGCGAGCAGGCTGGGGGTGCACAAGAAGTTGGGAGGGGACACAACCGGGACAGCTGACCCCAACTGACCAAAGGGATATCCCACACCATATGATGTCATGCTCAGCATATAAAGCTGGGGGAAGAAGAAGGAGGGGGGAGACATTCGGAGTGATGGCATTTGTCTTCCCAAGTAACCGTCATGCATGACGGAGCCCTGCTTTCCTGGAGATGGCTGAACACCTGCCTGCCCATGGGAGGTAGGGAATGAATTCCTTGTTTTGCTTTGCTTGTGCGCGGGGCTTTTGCTTTCCCTATTAAACTGTCTTTATCTCAACCCACGAGTTTTCTCACTTTTACTCTTCCAATTCTCTCCCCCATCCCACCAGTGGGGGAGTGAGCGATCGGCTGTGTGGGGCTGAGCTGCTGGCTGGGGTTAAACCATGACATCCTCCAAAGTTGATTTCTCAATACCTAAAAGCCATCCCCCTTTATTGTACAAAGAGTGCGTACAACTTCACAGTGCAATATGAAAAACACTATTTCGCTCAAAATGTTAGAGAGTATTCATTCTTTTTTAAGTATCCATCTGATGTGCTGATTCCTCCAAAATGTCTGACCTATTACCTGAAAACTATGTTACAAGGACTGCAAAAAAGGTGGATGGAGAACTAATGTGCAAAAATATAAGAGAAGATGGTAACTGATCTAATTTTTTCCACTGCTTGGAGGGGCACAGTCTGCACCCAAGGAAACATCCTAGGCCTTCTATGAATAAAGAAAAAAGAAAAAAAGAAAAACTTAAAATACTGAGCTAACATTTCAAAATAAAATCAAATTTTAGAAAACAAAATGTAATTACAGCTACTACTTTTCTACCTTCAAATCTTCTTGCTCCATCTCGATAAATGGAAGCTTATCTCTGAGAGAATATCGGATAACAGCTTTAAAATATTGCCTAAAAATATGTAATCTTTAGATTACATGGGGTAAAGAAAAAGAAGTGTTTAGACATAGTAAAACGATTCAGTAGTAACTAAATGATCTCATTTGCAACTACTTTTAAGAGTAATTAAATACTTCTAACTTAATTCTGAATGCGGAAAACCATTAATATTAACACAAATATTTATGCTTTTCTTAAAAGCTAGTGTTAAAAAAAGGATCTGTGAGGGGCAAAGATAAAAAAGTCAGCTAATGATGTTATGTTACTAACTTCAATTGCCAAAATGTCTGTTTAGCCAGCTTCATGGTGACTTCTGTGCCACAAACAAAGTTAAAAGTCAAAATAAAGCTAACGGATCATCAGTCTTACTTTCTTTATTATTTTATTACATCCTTAGTATTCTACTACCACTATTTTCCACAGTTATGGCAAAAAAATCTAGAAGTCAAAGTTTGTTTTCTTAACTCTGTTCTGATTCTTGTCTATGGTTTCCCAGACAACAAGCAGATAGATATTTTACCACTACTTTTAATGGTAAACATTTTCAATGTATTCCTTATCAAAATTACAGTGAAGTAGGAAAAGCCAGATTTTAAATAATCACTTGCGCTACCATTTGCATTGTCACCTACATCAACTTATCTTAAAGGACTGTAAAACAATATTTCTCAAGATTTCCAGTTGATGCATCATTCTGTGATAAAAAAGATACTGTAAAATCAGCTGGCTGCCAGAAGGAGAGAAATGATAACGATTCCAACCTTCACTATAAAGAACAATTGTGTTTTTCTGTATGTAGATAAGAATTGCTTCATGTCAATTTGTCATCTACAGTTCTCACATTTATTTAATCTGTGCCAAAAAATACAGATCCAGAATTCATAAAACCGAAAAAGCCCTTGTTTCAGCAGATATTTTCCCTCTAGCATTGGACAGAAGCAGAAGATCAGGCAGAGTTTTTCAAGGGCCTTTGGTATTTATGGTCATAACACTTTGTTGACTCGTCTGTGACTTATGGTTAGGTTAAAGAAATAGCCTTTATGTTTTTGCTCTCTCTCAAGTCTCAGAGGTACGCGAAAGAAGGACATGAGTTAACCTCCCAGTTAACCCCAGATTTCTCTAACACACCGGTGCCTAGGATGCTGTTCTCAAATGCCTGCTGGTAAGTGTTCATATGAATAAATATGAAAAACCGCTTACGATGAGGAACAAGCAGAATACAGATGACGTCTGCTTTATATTGTAAAACAACTCTGACCAATGCCACTGCGGTAACCATTTGACAGGCGTGCCTGGTGTAGAATTAAATTTCCAAGATGCTTAGCTGTGTGTCACAAAAGCACTTCATACTAAACCTGTACAGAAGCTATTCGGTCTGCCGGTTACCTCACAAATTTTTGTATTCTGTAATAAAGATATGGCATAGTCTTACCTAGTAACATCATCTCATATGATCATTTTTGGACTTAAGACCCAGATATTTAAAAGAAGTCAAGTAATTGACAAACCCATGATTTTACTTACAAATTTAAATGCGAGTGTGAATGCAATAGCTGTAATGTTCATTGAAAACCTGATTTAAAAACTTTTTTCATACCTTCTGCTGGCGCCAGTATTTTCTTCTGGACACATTGGACTACATGAGTTGTTAAGCACAATTTATAACAAAAATTATTAGAATTTAATAATCTGCTGCTTTATGAAGGATGTTCATCAAGTCACAAAAAATATCATTCAAAGTAGAAACCATGGTGGATATAACCTAATGCTCTCTCTTTTCTCAGTCATGCTATTAATTTGAATATGATTGTGTCTAATCCTTATAAGGACAGACATGGTTTGTGGAAGATGAGCTGGCACCGAATTTGAAAATAGAGAGAGAATTACTCATTGGATTTTCTTCTTAAACGTACAAAATCATACTCAAATAGAAGGCTTTTAAAACCAATCATGCATATTAATTGAAGGTTTTGGTCTTGAAAAAATTAAATAGCATAGCAGAAACACAATAATATTAATGAATGACATAATATGTTTCATATATGAAAATTACAAAGGGGTGGGTCTCCTTCAAATATGTCATGCACAAGATTATTGAAACTAAATGTTATTCATGTCATTTTTACAAGAGTTTCATACAAGGTGTTTATGCTGATCAGAGAATCATCTTCATAATCACCCTCTCATCCCAAAACACCTCCAGCTGCCCGAGTAAATGCAAATATATGGAGTTTCCCTGATAATGGCTGCAACTTATCAGAACACTTTTCCAGAAAGTATTTCTTTTTTTTTTCCTGAAAAGAATGAAACAGGAAAAAAAAATCAATAATTTAAGCAGTTTATAATCATCTTTGAATATTTCATTGTCATAAACTAACATATATTGTGACTTTTCAATACATTTCACACGGTTTTATAAACGTATACACTAGTTGGCTGGCATTTTTGGTAGTGTTTGCTTACTAGAAGCCAAATGGAGTGTGAAACATTAAATCACTATTAAGAGTAAGAGGGTAAATAATTTTGCAGTACTGCTACTAAAATTCAAAATGCATGAAATATGAAAAGTACGGTTTTAGATTTATACTGCTTTCTGAATAACTGTTCCACATTTTCAGGTGGGGAAAAAAAGCGTAAATTACCCCACTAGCACTCCACTATGGGCGCACAGGCAGTACATGGTCTTAGCCTGTTTAAGGTTGAGGTTTTTTCTGGTTGGTTTTCTTTTGGTTTTGGTCCCACCAGTGTCCACACTATGTATGTGCATTCTGCTCTTCCATGTGTTTCATTAAGATCATAAAGAATCATGCATATCATCTGTTGTGTTTTTGGGTTGGTTTTGTTTTTTTTTTTTCCCAGCTGGAGCATCCCACGTTGTATCAACTGTCATGGAAAACCAGACGGGGTGGAACAGACTGCAGAATGTGCAAAGATAACACCATCTCCCGTAACTTTCTGGTCAATAACTGTTTTCTCTTTCAAATATTTGTCCTGTATGTATGATACACGTAACCCATGGATTAAGATATTAATTAGCCTTCAGGTCACACAGGATGACTTCCCAGATACAGAATCCCACCGTGAAACTTCTGTAAAGTCATAATACATGGGAAAATATAAGCGAAGAGCCAGGAGCTCCAGGGATGTTCTTGAGCCTACATGTGTGGCTTAGGGTCTTACAGAATGTCCTTCAGCCACATCTGGGCTTCACCTTTGCTATCTCCCAGCACACTTTACAATCTTTAAAAGTCAAGAATATCTAGAACGTGAATCTTGAATGAAAACCAGATTGACTCAACTGAAATTACCAGATACCATGGTTAAAACTACCAAATAAAAGCACATTCTTTACACAACTGTTAATTAAATTACAGAGCTCATTTACTTTGCCCACAGGATGCTGTGAAAGCAGAAAGTATAACTGTCTTCTCAAAGGGATCAGACAAGTTCCTGGAAGATAGTTACATCTTTAGTTGTTTGCTGTGATGTTCTGGATGTAACCTCCAGCTCAAGAAGTATCTTCGTGTTGCAAAGTGGGCAGTAAGGAGTCTTGAGACAAGGGTAGTTAATTTTATAATTAGAAGAATATATTTTCTTATATGATTTCACTGCAGAGTAGGGAGCAGATATTGTTATGACAAAAAATCTCCCAGGTTAATAGCAAACGTTACACATACCTCCACCTATAGATAAGAACTAGAAGGCTAATTAATTCCAAGCAGCAGAAGACTGTCTGTGTCCACAGAAAATCATTGCATGCTGTCAGCAAAACTGAAATGGAACAGAAATGCATCAAAGTCTGATTGCTTCTTGAATAAAGTACAAAATTTAGGTCTTTACATTCTTAAATTGAAAGCAGCTATAAACAGTCAATTAGCTGGCTTGATTTAATATTTCAGCTTGCATACTTAGCAGGTTGCAGCAACCTATGTATCTTTGAGAAAACTCAATACACAATATGGGGGAGATAAAGCTCAGCCAGGCAACTGTTCAGGATCTTGGGGAACTTGGAACAAGACAGTAGAAAATCAGAGGGTTCTCTTGGAAGATAGGAAAGGGACTTCATAAGCCGGTGTCCAAAATGCCAGGCTGGTATTACTCTGAAGAGTGCTTGGACCACACACACCAAGGAACATATTATTAAGAAATTCAATGCAGTAACTAAACTTCACCTATTTTAATGGCACTAATATAAGATTAATGACTTATCTTTATCCTTCAACGTTAAGAGTTCACTGCAACAGCAGGAACTTTCCTAAAGAATCATGTCATAGAGATATTCTTAAAAATGCAAGGCAACTCCTGATCACTGTTGTTAGAAGTAATTTACTTATTTACTATTTACTTAATCTGTCCAACACGGAGATTCTCCACAATACCCTTCTGATGCACAGAAATGGCTGCATTTTTTTGTGTTTAGATAAAAAGTTTCGCCCTTTTCCAAACTTCTTTGAAACAAACTTTTAAGTTTCTGTGTAACTATGTTTGGAACTTTTAATAGACTTTTAGTAATGAAGGGTTCCCATCCTTCATTATTTTGATTCTGTTAATGAAAAAGATTGTGTGTTTTTCATTATATCTTCAAATACCTTTATCGTCTGTATAAATATATACATATAGAATCACAGAATCATAGAATCATTAAGGTTGGAAAAGACCTCTAAGGTCATCGAGTCCAACCGTCAACCCAACACCACCATGCCCACTAAACCATGTCCCTAAGCGCCTCACCTACACGTCTTTTAAATACTTCCAGGGATGGGGACTCAACCACTTCCCTGGGCAGCCTGTTAAGCTTAATCTTGCTCTCTTTGAAATAAATGTTTATTGTTGTCAAAGATTCCAAAAAGACCATGAACAAACACAAATAAGCAATTAGACACCAGTTACTTAAAGTCATTGCATTAATATTTACTCCTTAGTTTCAACTAGTAATTGGAAGAAGGAATCGTCAGGGGCCTGGCTTTAATCATACTACCCCTTTGCTACAACATTTAACTGTCCCTTAGGGCATAGTAGATTGCTTTTCATAGAGAGTAAACAATAAAATTGCTGCATCATTACACAGTAAAGAAAAAGCAGGACAAGAACTGCTACACAGATGTATGTCCTTGAGTGACCATGTTGCCTAGTGCTACTCCTGGGATGATTCCTTTTACATTTCATCTTGGTGACTTTGGCGATAGTCATGCTCAACCTAGCAATGTGAACACAGAGTCTGAAAGAGTAAAATTGTAACAGCAAAAGAGATTATTAAATTAAAAAAATAGATGCTACATGCATAGGTTTGTTAGACTAAAATGGTACATATGAATATTGCGGAGAAAGCACAAAAACTTGAAGATCCCATTAAGTCACAAATTTACCTGAGATTAATATTTTGGTGTCTTTTATTGTCTTAGTGCCTTGTCTGCCTTTTACCTTTAAAATAATAAATTCTTGTTTAAAACAGGAAAAACTTACATTGTTACTGTGAAAATGATTGCACATCTACCAGCAGCAAAAGTACTGGCTTGAGAAAGACTTCCCACTTCAAACATCATTCTGACTCTCGATGGTAAATTTTTTATATATACACACATACATATGTATATAAATATATGAACACACACACACACATATTACAAATATGTGTGATTGATAGACACAAAGAGCTCACAAGCAGCAGAATCTGTCTATAAGGCAACAGTCTTTTGCATACTGCAAATAAGATACAGCTCATTCCCTGTTACTAAAATTTCTATTATACCAGTCACCTATTTGATAGTTAAAAAAAGGTACAGAAAAACATGTTTTTATAATGCTGTTTGTAGAGAAAAACATGCCTTTATAATGCTTCTTTTACAGAAAAACTTTTTTTCTAATGCTGTTTTTAAGCGAATGTCATATCCTAAGAGAGATGAGATACATCATAAACTAAAGATGCCATACTTGTCTCAGTGAAAAGGCAAAAAATGCATTTTAATGGTTTAAGGATTTTGATTTAAAAATACACTTGTCAATTGTCTTAGTGTCTTGTCTGCCTTTTACCTTTAAAATAATAAATTCTTGTTTAAAACAGGAAAAACTTACATTGTTACTGCGAAAATGATTGCACATCTACCAGCAGTAAAAGTACTGGCTTGAGAAAGACTTCCCACTTCAAACATCATTCTGAGTCTCGATGGTAAATTTTTTATATATACACACATACATATGTATATAAATATATGAACACACACACACATATCACAAATATGTGTGATTGATAGACACAAAGAGCTCACAAGCAGCAGAATCTGTCTATAAGGCAACAGTCTTTTGCATACTGCAAATAAGATACAGCTCATTCCCTGTTACTAAAATTTCTATTATACCAGTCACCTATTTGATAGTTAAAAAAAGGTACAGAAAAACATGTTTTTATAATGCTGTTTGTAGAGAAAAACATGCCTTTATAATGCTTCTTTTACAGAAAAACTTTTTTTCTAATGCTGTTTTTAAGCGAATGTCATATCCTAAGAGAGATGAGATACATCATAAACTAAAGATGCCATACTTGTCTCAGTGAAAAGGCAAAAAATGCATTTTAATGGTTTAAGGATTTTGATTTAAAAATACACTTGTCAGAAAAAGCTTTTCAAAAGCAAATGAAATCCTTCTACCGGGTTTCCTGCTTCACAAGAGAATTCAAGCTTTAAATTTAGTATATGTGATATTACAGTCACAAAGAGACTTTTTCAGCTTTGCTTCACCTATTGTCTATAGAAGCTTGTTACTGGAGCCAGACAAAGCCTATTAACATATTTGCTGAAATACATGTTTCCTTCTGACTTCATTGTTTTTACTAGTAGTAAGTTTTATAACACATTTTTATCATAAATTTTCTTAATTTTGGACACAGTATCTGAATAAAGCTGAAAAAAAAGACAAAAAAGGGAGCTATTGAAACACTAAATCAAGTCTATCTTAGATTTGGAAATGAGTAATTTTAACACTGTTGTCACTGACAGAAAGGACATAACCATTCTCAAAAACTGCAGTAGGTCCAAGGGGCCTTAGAAGATCATAGGATCTATTCTTCAGGTAGAAGCATATCTAGCTATATTTTTAAAAAGATCTAATTGTCTCAGAAGTATTCTCTACAAGTAAGGTTTCTAATATGCCTGAAAAGGAGAGTTCTAGATTATAGTAGTAGCTCAAGTGTAGTGCCCAGGAATATAGCTACCTGCTCCTTGTAACGGGTTATTATTTTCATAACCAACAACCAGCTTCTGTTAAATTTCTCCCAACTCTAAGAAAATAAAAATTTTTGCACAATTTAATAACGTGCACCTGTCTGTGGAGTAAGTTTCTAATAAGTATATGTAAAGCCAAAGAAGCTGGTCTTGAGATGATCTTGGGGTTGGAAACACCAATTTGAAATTGAAGTATCTCAGTAAAACTTCTTAAGCATATATGGGTTCTGGCTACATCACTGTGGAGAGAGGAGGAAAAGAAGCAGAAATGAGGTAAAGTCAAGTCAATTGATTTAATTAAGTGATGGACATTTTTTTCATACTTACACATGAGCAGTTATGGTGACTGTAAGCAGGCTCTGTTGCTTGCTTGCTTCTTGCAGTCACAATAGCATCAGCTTGACCTAGAGTGTTCAACTAGAGTAAATGGGAAGGAGGGAGGTAGCGTAAAACTATGTATCTTGAAGAACTCCAGCTGTTGGTAATAACTTTCTCTACTCTGAGTAATAGTCTACATATTATTATTTATTATACTACATACATTTATTGATATTTAGGTGATACCGAATGTCATAAAGGCACAATAAATTAGACGAAGATCTTGGAACTCTTCATACAAACACAAACCTTGACACCCTTTTGCCTAACACAGCATTGACCCTGGATGACATACTGACTACTGGAGGGGAGCAGAAATCCAGATGGTTTCTCTGAATATACTTAGGAAGGAACGATTCTTGGGCAAGAATGCTGACACAGCTTCAGCTCTGTGGGGTGATTATTTGGAAATAGATCATGGCATAAGTGGTAATAAATAATACAGACTTTTGTCCAACTTAACAGCTCCTTTACAAACATAGCTTGGGTCCTTAGCAATTAAAGGAAAAGATTTGGGGCAGCATCTGAAAGATTTGACCTTGGATGTAAAGTAACAAACTTCTCCTGGTGTTCACAGTTTTATCCACCCTGAAATTGTGAAGTCTGGAGGAAGAGGAAAAAAAAGCTGCAATAATTAACACATTACTAGCAGAATAAAAAAAGGACATAAAGAACTACTCAGCAGTTACTACTCAGCAGAGATATCTGGTGGAAGAAAACATCCTCATAAATCCTAATGTAGTTGAAGAAAACTGGAATGGAGAAGAAAGGAGGATTTCAGAATCTCACTAGAGTGGGCAGAGGTTTCTGCTGACTAAATGCAGTCCAAGCTGATGGACAATCTGAATTCTTCCAGCCCAAGCAGGGAGTTTAATATAAGAAGAATCAAGATCTAAAGCATGGACTTAGATTTGGTAGAACAATATCAAAAGAAGTTATTTCACTATAGCCAGTTCATTATATCTAGTAAATTGCTTCCTACTGTCACTAAATATTTCTGTTTATGTGCGAGACTTGTTAGGGTCCAAGATTATTAGCTACGTTATAGATATAAATCATGTAAGTTATAATGTCAAGTCTTCCTCTCTATGTTAGCATACCTCATGGAAGGAGTCATCCCTGACAATACACTTGTTTTTAAAAAATGTCCTAAGAAACATCCTCCCTTATTTTCTGCTAATGATCTGAAATGAGCTCAGGCTCAGGCTGTTGTGCTCCATGCTACTGGTGAGACAGACTATTGAGAGTCTAAAACTGAAACATCACCCAACAAACCAACAGCTTCTCAGCAGAGAGCAAAGGACCTTTTCCCCATCCTGCTTCTCAATTTAAGGTAGCGCAGTATGACAGCAGTCATGACTCATCAGTTGACTTCTCAGTGTTCTGAGCCCTGGAAGAGATATTAACAGTATTAAGGATATCTGGATATTAAGGCTCATCTCCTCTATTTCCCGCATGTCCTGGGTTCTCAAGCTGCCCGTGTGGCACCCAATTCAAAGACCAAGGGATCTATCATCACTGACCTGGATCAGCGAGAGAAGGCTGGGAGGACATGGCAATGCATAAATTGAGAGGGTCTCTCCAGTGCTGTAGAGTGACAGGGTCTCTTGGAGGAACCACTGCATTTATGAGGGTCAGAAGATAATGGCAATAATCACACCTTGAGGTAAGGAAAGAGAAAGATGAGATTAACTGAAGCAGAAGAAGCCAGACCAGCCTGGTAGCGGCTTCGATTTTGCTTTCTCCTTGCATTTTATGGTGGTAAGAGGGTTGTGATGGCAGAGACACCAGAAACAAAAGGTATTGCAGACGTCTGAGTGTGAGGACTTGAATAGCAGGAAATAGTTCAGGGTAAGCTGCCTGCAATTACTTAAATAAACAGGATCATTTGATTTGTTTTGTCATTGAAAAAATTCAGTCCCTCTGAAGGGACGAGAACTGCCTGCAATTTTTCAAGAATCCTGTGAGAGAGCGCTAGACTTGCCAGATACGCAGTTGTTACCTCCAACACACAAGAGACTGTAATCAGTGTCTATCACAGCCTGAAAGGGAGGCTGAAGAGAAAGCCAGGAGAGCTGTCTCTGGAGCCCGCTGACATAACCTTAAAATGTCATGACATTAAATTCAGATCTGACAAAAAGCTTTTGATAGCTTGCGAGTCTGAACTTAAGAAATGAAAAGAATAAACCAGTGCATTTTGTTGCCTGAGTTATTCTCAGGTGTCTTTGACCTTTCCTTTGCTGCAATTACTAACTGAAGCGAGGGGATAGCACGGGAAAGGAAAATTGGTATTTTTCACATAGATCAAATATCTTTCATCGAGACTTTTAGCATAGAGCTACAGTAGGTAGCCTGTCAAATTTGGTGCACAGTTTACAAGACAGCCAGCTTTATGGTCCCAAGAAGTCCTAAAATCATCCTCTTCTGGAGAAGGGATACTGTTTTCAAAGCCAGAGCATATCAGCAGACAACCTCCTACGGGATGTTTGTGAGCCCAAAAGGAAGGACCAATGCATGGATGGCTTGGTACCAAGAGCTCTGTTATCCGCTTTGCTGCCGGGTAGTCCAAGTTTGGAGCAAGCCTTCTCTCTGATATATTCTCTCAGGTATTGCCAGAGGTGCCGGAGCTCACCAGCTGCATACTGCAGAGACTTGAGAAAAGGGACTTTCCTCAAACAGTACAAAGGCACCTGCAGCTAGAATGGACACGTACCCTATGACTCGAAGACAGAAAGGTTACGCTCTGTCCCGGTTAACCTTATTGCTATTAAGCACCCTGTGTACAATTCAGAATATGCAAATATTATTTAGAACAATAGGCTGCCAAGTCAAACTTTTCTGAATGTCTTATTTTAGCATTTTTGCCAGAAGTATTTTCCCTGACCTCGTGGGCTACAGCTCTCAAATGGCAAAGAAAAATGACTGTTGGAGGTGGAAAAGGTTATATAGCATGACTAGGACTGCTAATTTTGGCCTGTAAATAGAACCTATCTTTTAATAGAAAAAAAATGGAAAAAAAATAACAAAGCAAACTCTATTAGTCTTTGTGATCAAGTTGTTAATTTCAGTTAGACAATGCTTCCTATTCCCATGCAGCTCAAGTCAGCTTTAGCATATTTTTATCAAGTCATCATACACGCACAACTGCATGGTCAAAGAAATATTCTGTAAATGAGCAACATGCATATAAAGGTTTCATTGCATTCTTTAATAATAATTTGATAATTAATTTTGGTTTTTATTGAGAGACAGATGAAAGCACTATTTTGTTCTCCATATGTATTAGTTTAACAATTTGATTTTCAAAAAACTGTATCACATTCTAGAAACAACCAGCACAAAATTTAGTAATTGTAAAACAGAACTCTCATGTCCATGCTTGAGCTCCCATTACTAGCATCATAACAGAAGTTCATCATCAGGAACAGTTATGGCAGATGTGCGTATTTCTCATGGTCAGACATTTCAAGGTATTCCTTTCTGCTGCATAAGCTATTAGCTCAGAATTTTGCACCCTCTCTAGAGATTTCCATGAGCTCAGTAATAAGCTGGAAAGTACTGCCTAGCGCTGAAGTTTCCAAATGGTTATACTAGAGGAGTTTCTTATTCTCATTCCAGTCATTTACGCTAGACAAGACGGCTGTGGCAAGCAAATGATTTAAGTTCCTAACCTCAACTAAGGCTGGAAAATTCCCCTGTGATAGAAATAATACAGTCAGAAACCTTTTCTTTGAAATTTTTTTTAAAGTTTTGGCAAAGGTGACCTGCTGGAGCAGAACAGGGATATCTGGAGCAAGTCTACAGATCCTGGAATTTTAGGGTCCCAAAAAGCACAGCAGGCTTTGGGGAGGCTGATAATTAAATTATGATGGGCCATAATTAAAACAAGCTCTCAAGTCTGACCAAGTAACACTGAGATCCAGCAAGAAAGCAAAAAGAACCCTTACAGCCAAACTTAGCACTCTTCTCCTCGGAAAGCAGAAATATTTCTACATCCATTTTGTGGAAAGAAGCTGTTCAGTTGTCTAGATACTTGCAATGGCTGCGTCTGTGCCTAGGAATGTACAATGTGACACGTGACATGTATCTGCAGCTTTCTGAAGATGAAATATTGATTCCATTCTAATAAATAATAAAAATGCAATAGATCTTAGGTGACACAATAGGTTAATTTATTAGATTAACTTTTTATTTGGAAGAGCAACTTCAAAAATTGTTTCATATCATAGTTGAAAATAGAATTAAATTGATCAAGCTTGTAAAATTTCTATAGCTAATCCAGTTTACAAGTCAACATTAACTTATGCAGGACTCAAACATAATTCTTATGAAAATAGCAGCTGATTTCTGTTAGTTTTATCTTGACTTCCACATCTTGCTCAAAATCAAAA
>NW_008824051.1:4593268-4595588 GCF_000699105.1 Pygoscelis adeliae
CTAGGACTGAAACAGCTCTCTTTTAAGGTTAAGGAGCGTGGACAAGAAGAACAATTCTGATGCCATAACTGAGTCTCATCAAGTGCACTAATATGCCAAGTCTCTGAGAACAAAACGTCCCTGGACATTTTAAAAATCAAGGACAAGAAAGAACGATTCCTAATCTCAAAGCAACTGCAGTTCAAGATGTGTAATCTAAAAGATTTCGCTTTTAGGAAATATCTGTACTAACAGTGACATGTAGAATCACACCCAGCTTGAGCTCCAGGAGCAGTGCTGGCAAAACAGCCTGTGCAGAAGACCTCACTTAGGAAACTGTGCTCTTTCCATTATGGGATTATCTCATGCAGAATCTCTGCATGACAACACATTGTGCCATATATATATATACACACACACACCCCTTCTGATTCACTTTCGGCAAGTGCTTGCAGATTCCCCACTGGGTCATTATCACTTTCATTTTCCAGGATCTCCTAAAGATGTCACACACTGCTCATTCTTTTTCCATTCACTGTTGTATCTAACCTACTTTCCTAATCACAACCATCACAGGGAACAGAATGGATTTATATTTATATAGGCCAATGCTTGCATGGCAAATATAACCATAAGGAGATGCCAATGTGGCATTTCTAGCATTATTTTTTAGTGAAAAACTCAAATAAATACATGTTACTTTATTTACTTTTAAAAGTTTGTTTCATGATTCTGCATAAACTATGCAATATTTTTTCTTCTGCAAAGTCATCCCCTTAAAACTGAACTATAAGCAGCAAACATCCCAAAAACCTTATGTGCAAAGCAAGCTCAGCATCTGAATTTTTTTCAAAATCTCTAGTATGTAAAAGTACCAAAGATTTTCCCAAAATCTTTCAATTTCTAGCCTTCCCTCCACCTGTAGGGCCAAAGTAGTATTATACCAACACAAGCCTGAAAACAGACTGCCAGTATTAATAAAGGTGGCATTGAAAGAACAGCCACCATGAGTTTTTTCCCCTCTTTTATTGAAATCAATGCCTTGACACAATTCTGAAATGAATCAGGTAAGATCATCTAGCACTCCCTTCCAGTTCTGTTTTGGAAAAAAACCCTGACCAACCAACCAACCAAACGACCGAAAAAAAATTAAAAAAATTTCTGATGCACTACATTTTACTAACTCAAATCATGGATACGACAAGCTCATATCTGCATTCAGAACACTAGGTAGGCGTGAAATATAGCTAATTACAAACAGAAATTGCTTAATTTTAAAATGCAACAGGTCAGGCAAAACAATGACGACCGAAAAAAAATTAAAAAAATTTCTGATGCACTACATTTTACTAACTCAAATCATGGATACGACAAGCTCATATCTGCATTCAGAACACTAGGTAGGCGTGAAATATAGCTAATTACAAACAGAAATTGCTTAATTTTAAAATGCAACAGGTCAGGCAAAACAATTATTTCAACACACGTCTCAAATAACAGATAAATGCCTAAGCTATCAGACCGCTTATCAAGTCTGGAGTCTGCTCTATACCTACTTTGTCAGGAAAAAAAATCCTGATATAAATTTTTCTGGAAAAAAACCCAACAACCCAAAACCCAGAAAAGTAATTTTATGCTGATTCCTTTCCCCACCCTCACTGTATATTTTATTCATCATGAATAAAGCTCTAATTCTGTGCCAGAGGACAGCTGTATTTTAATCACAAATGCAAACCATCATACAAGTTGTATTTTAGTTGACTGTTCTATAATGCCTGTATGACGGAATCTTCAGGTTTTTTCCTAAAAGAGTGTATTATTCCATTTTAGACTCCCAAGAATGCATAAGGAGGGAAGAGAGGAATCTGTTTGTCAGCCTGCTAGCATGTCAGAGCGTGAGACAATGAAGCTAAAAAGGAGCATAACAAAACCGGTGTCCTTCGTGTCAGAGAATGAGAATTTGAAAAAGACACTTCCCACAGCTCCTGCTTGCAAAGGAGTTCAGCGTGGTTTTGGCGCACCGCCTTCGTCTTCTCTACACGGTAAAGTACCTAAAAGGACAGAAAGCGGGGTAATAAAAGACATGACTTTCTTCCAGTGTAACAATTCTTTTCGAAACGGTTGTAAATATATAGTGTCCTCCAGTGCATTTCTAACAAAGAGTACTGTACGTCACAAGCATTCCAGTTTTTGCTTCAAGTGTGGTCTGATACTTCTTTTTCTGCCGAAAATAGCAGGCTTACTGGGCTTCTGGTATTTGGTGAGGTGTAATATTGCAGTGGGCAGCTGTAGCATGAACATACGCTCCGTCCTTCTCTCTGAAGCCTTGAGAAGGAACCGC
>NW_008824051.1:4597035-4610815 GCF_000699105.1 Pygoscelis adeliae
TTGCCTGATCTCAGATAAGGGCGTACCCTCTGCTGATGTTTGTGCATGGGAACCGGTAATGTTCATGACTTGTCGTTGCTTTTTCTGTTCTTTTCCTCTCTGCATTGTAAATAGGTAAGCCCTTAGTGACTTACTGGTTAGTCTTTGTTTAGTCTTGACAGCATTATCTTTTTAAAAAAAGAAAAGACCAAAGTTTATTCTCTATCTCAGAATGAGATCTCACGACTGATTTAAGCCTACGTAAGGCTGCTGAGAGACTGGCTCTAAGCCACCCTCTCCGTTGCGTTGGCACCGGCGATTTCGTGGCCAGTATGTTGGATCACCTCACTAATTTAGCTGAAAATGGACGAAAATACTTTGTATGTGTATTTGTCGGCTTACCGGGTTAAGTTTCAGTCAGATTAGAGAGCTAATCCATCTCACCAGGAGCACAGAGTACCGATATGTCTCAAAGAAGCACTAAAAATAATACCTGGTAAGAGTATGAGCACCACATTGCATGCTGTTTCATCAGTTCTTAAGTGTCTTTGAAGACAACTCAACTTTGAAGCCCTTTTTCCCTTTAGCGTCAGTGAAGTTTAAAACGAGTACGAGACTAACTTTGCATGGAAGAAGTGCTAATTGCATAATTTACATAACTGGATTGTTGCTGGATGCTAAAGTTAAAGTTTTTGCTGTATGTGTGAGCTGCGTGGTTTGAATGTCAGGAAGCTGCAGACATGGCTTAGGAACTGATGTAACTGTTGTTAAAATGGGGAAGACGTTTTTGCTCCCAGTGGCGGTACTAAGCTTTTATAAAACCAGACGGGAAGAAAAGAATAACTGTTGGGAACCTGACTGGGAAAAAAAGGCTGCAACCTTGTTCCTTTGCCTTCAGAATGCTTGCCGTAGTACGTAAAGCTGAAGTACAATCTTGATTTAAATACAAAGTGATTTGTTCCAAAACGTCTGTAAGAGAAGACCTACTACTTGCTTTGGCTAAACCAGAGAATGATTCATTCAAAACAACTAATTAGTGCTTAGTAGCCAGTCTTCTCTCTCTTACGTTCCTGTGAAAGATAACGAAGATTTCTATAAAAGTCCATCCGCCCATTGCCACTTCACTGTGTCCTTGCCAGCCAGACTCCAGTCCCTGATTTGAAAAGGAATTATGCTAATTGACAACTCCTAATGTCTATATCCTGTCACACAGGTGTGAGCATTCTCTCTGGAGAATGAAAATCTATTTGCTTACCCTGTTGTTGATTTGGTTCCAAGATGCTGCTTGCCTACCTGAAAGATACGGCGGAGGTTCAAGAAAAGGTTTTTTTGGAGTTTGCTGCCAGAAGGTGTTATGGTGACCACCCTCTGGGGGGGTATATCTGCCCACATTGTATTGGAAATCTTTCCACGGGTCTAATTCTCTTTTCCTCTTATTCGGTGTGTTATCACGTAGTGATGGGAAGAAATGGATATTCCATAGTTTTACTTGCTAAAGGTAAATAAGTACATTCAGATTTCTCCTTCTTACATCCTTTCTGGGAGAGAAAGCATTTTTATACAAGAAAGGTATTCAGTAAGCCTAAACAAATGGGTTTTAAAATGTACTGAGGGGCTTTCCTAACCAGGGACAGACTGAAAAAATTTCAGTTTCCAGTTATGTCTTTTCTGATTTCATGCCTCTAATGCATGACATTTTTTATGTTAATAAATGTTAATATACCTTAAATTATTGGCAGAAATTTAAGTAGAAAATATTGATGCTAGCAGTAAGCTGTGTTTATGTAAATTAATAAGGCAAAGTTAAACCCGATTTGGTTGTTAAGGTACATTGGATTCTACTGAACAGATACTAAAATCTGAAATTGTTAATAGTTGTTCACTAACTCCAGTATGTGCTTTCAAGGAAGCACAGCTAAGAATATAACGAGTTATTGATTTCATATGGACACAATTACCAAAATTTGATTGTGAAACTATATGAACTTCTCTACCTGAGTTGGCCAATTACTGGCAACAATAATTGCTGTCCTTGCTGTCCTGCATATGCTGATTTCTAAGACTGAAGAAAATGTATGCAGTTAATGCCATAGTGATATTTCAAAAATACCTAAAACTGCAAAGCGACACATTATGTTTTACTCACATTTCATTAAAAAGTCTTTATAAAGAGGTTGCAATTTCAAACAGTAGATTATATGGGAAAAGGAGGACTAATATTATCCCCTTGCAACATTTTTTTGTAAATGTGAAGTTTGCAATGAGAAGAGTAACAGCTTCTTTACTATTCAGTTGTCTGATTCTTTGTCACTAAACATTTTATAAGTTTTAATGCATTTAAAATCAGAATTTTATATTATCTATCTGTACATATGTTTTTATTTACCTATCAATACTGAAAGTTATTGTGGAAACATTCCTTATTTTTTTATATGAAAACAAAATCTAAAAATCAATGACATGCAATAGAGGAAAACATATCTTCGGTTTCCAAGCTTGTAATTTCTTCTCCACTTTTATATACATGTAATTTCTTTGATCAGGTTGGACTACTCTTTGTTGATTTTGTGTAAGATTTTGAGCTTACAGAGATTCTTATTTCAGTGTAACTGCGGTCAGTGGGATACCACACGTGCTTCAAACCTGTATCAATATAAGTACTGCTCAAGTCCTAAGTGCAGGAAAATATTTTCACAAGACCTCTCAGTAAGGTCACTTAATCTTAATATAAAAGGGCTGGACAAATGTTTCTGTCTATACACACAATTCTCATCCCTCAGAATATTACCCAGGACAGAAAAAAGATTCTAGTGTTTAAATCTTTATGTATGTTTGCTATGAAATGAGCAGAAGAATGCAATATAAAACCCAAAAGGAACAAGGTAACAAGAACAAGATGGAAATCTCAACATTACCGGACAGTTTTTACTACTGTGTGTCTAAAGAGTGAAAGAGGTATGAAACGTTAACATAAAATAAGTCTTATGTTCAATAAATATTGCACAAATATTGCTAACAGGAACACACATGTCAGTGAGAGGGTAAGATTACCTGGAGGGACTGCTGAAAAAAGCAAGCAAACAGAAATCCCAGGCAAAGATAGGGAATGTGAGGCATTCTGAAAGATAGATTTTATGGAACACTCTGGGAATTTGTCATGATAAAGAAGGGGGGAAATGTAATGCAGTGTTTTTATGACTTGCAATTCCTGACTTTATTCCTGAGATTCCTCCCTGAAGTATCATAGAACAGGCATCCGTACGCCATCCTCTCTTGTGGAATGCACAGGGATACAAGGCAGAGCACATGCAATGCCATCTCGGTCTTAGAACATGCAGAACCACAAATATATCAGAGTTATTCTGAGATTACATGAGGAGGAGAAGAGCAGGAAATGTAGGTTACAGACTTCAAACAATAAAGTTACTGGGCATAATTTCCTTGAGCAATGTGCATTTGCATGATGGATGATTCCAAAAGTAAGCCTCTAGACAATTGTGCTAGGCAGCTGGTTCTGGAATCCTTCACAGAAATAATTGTAGGACCACTCTGTCGAGTACTGTATCTGTGCCGGATGGCTCAGAAATAGCGTAATGTTTAAAGAAGGCATGGGAGCAGTCACAGGTGGCTGAACCATTTGAAAAGCATAGACATAAAATGGTCTGTTGCTACTTGGTAACTGAAAGGAACTAGAATGACTTTATCTTATTTCTCATGTATTCAGGAGAAAGGGAAGCGAAGGATCGGTGTGCCCACCACAGACCGTCCTAATAAAAAGTCTTGACAGAGTAGACACACGCGTATCCACTTTACAAATACGCATACAGGCGATGGTACACATCGCTTCGAGACAGAACCATGACTTAAACAGAATACAGTTCAGCGTGCCAAGCAGACATAAATGTCTAGTGACATCATTGTCAAGAAGCAGCATTTGATTTCAAAGTATCACTGAATTTTATATATGGAATACAACCACATAACATATTCTCATTTATCTCCATCAGTGTTTATGTCTTACCAGCTATAAATCCACTCGGTTGAAAGAGATGTGAATTAATTTCTTCAGTTTTATTATTCATAGACAAATGTGTTATATCAACCAAATGGAAGGCTGTCAAAATATAGAAGGCAGTCTTTCTGATAGTTAAAGCTTTTGACTTTGATCACATGGATATGCTTTTCAGTAGTCATTCCTACAACTTATTTCATAGCATTTGTATACTTAACTAGAATATTCTTGAAATCTTCTGAAGATACTTCCTTTTGTAGTGTTGATTTTGATGTTTGTAATGTTAGCATTATTCACCATGCCAAGATAATAATATAAACTGTCTGTTGTAGGATTCTACTTGTGCCATTGAACTACTAAGAGACAGAAGACTTGCCATCTGTGGATTTAACATTGTAAGAGAAAAAACTGTAGATTTTATTCTGTACATTAAAAATGTCTAACTTAACTGCAACCAATTGTCTACTAAGAATTGTTAGGATTTTGTTAGGGTAAGGACTACTTTAACACATTCTACTTGCAATTGTAATGTTCTTGAAGCATGCACAGCCATATGTAAGATGAGAGAATGAGGAGCTCAATTTCAAGCAATTACTTAAACACATTCTAAACTACTGCAGCTCTGAGAAATAGCCTTATCAAAAAGGCAAACTGCTGTAAAGAGCACAAAATTGTATTTTCTTGCATTTACTCAACTTGTTATTCTGTGCAATCATTTCAAACTATTTCAAAGTCTGCCTAAAAATTCTTGCTGTATGATATCAACATTTTCAATATTACTTCCCTCTCAGGTTTTCCCTCAATGTTTTGTTATTATAACGTTAACTTTTCAGGACAGATATCGCTTCATTTTATATAGCAGTGCACACACTTCTGGGCCTTAAATATAGACTATCTGAAATTATTCTTCTACAGTTAAAGTACCATGGCCACTTAAGCTGCAAGTCACTTAATCTTGTGACACATGCATTGTTTTGGTAGCATAGGACTATTCCTACAAGGAGTTGCCAATCTGGTCATGGTTTTAGACACTCTTTTCACCCTTCTTCACTGCAGCTTTCATAGTAAAGAACTGCGACACAGGTTCCTGTAGAGTTACTCAAACCAGATGGAGAAGGTTCACACAGCAAAAACTTCAGCCTTGCCTCTTGGGGAATTTTCTCAAGGAATTACAGTTACTGTACAGTAAGTATCTTTTTTCTTATATACTCTCCTATTCTATTTTTGTGCATCTTCTGTATAAAAAATGAACATTTTGGTCTGGAGCTTCCTTCAGGATACTGGTTGTACTGTGAATGTCCCTGAATCTTCAGCCAACAATGTAAAAAGCAGATCTTCTTCCTTCGCTGATCAGTTCCTTCACCATAAAATAAGGGTGGTTGGCATGGGTTGCACATAGGTCCCTTGCTGAAGCTATATCACATGACCGGTGTGTTTACATAAAGGGTTTCAAGTAATTTAAATACTTTGCTGTAGAGGGAAATGAGTTAAAAAAGCTCTCCAGAATGTCAGAGTAAGCAGTATACCAGGGTAGCACATATCTAATTCACACATCTAAAAAAAACACCCCAAAAAGCAAATCGCAATTTCAAAATTCAAAATAATGAAGGCGTTTACACTAGAGACAGAGAAAGTCCTAAATAAGAACAAAGAATGAAAATGAAAGTGGAGAAGGCAGAGCAACTGAATGACTGTCTGTTTAATTATTCTGTTGATGTTCCTGAAATGTTGGACCCAAAGAAGAAGTGACACAGAAAAATCCATAGCATTTGTCAATTGGAATGACCAAATTAACTGGCCTGAAGTTTTTAGGAGACTAGTGAAATAATGCAGCAGTAAGCAGAGAGGGAAAAAAAAACTTGTAAAAAACTTGTATTTCTTCCTTGATCTGGTTCTTGTTAGAGGCATCGCCTCTAGTAAGACTACAGCTTGTGTTCTTTTTATTTTAGGCAAAGTAAAAATACTCAGAGGTCTTAAAGTCTATTTAAAAGTATGCAATACTCTTACGATTTCAAAATGGGGGAACGTTGGTTGTTTTCATCTTTGCTGACATTCCAGAAAAATGGTGTCAGAAAGCTCTGAACAACTTCCTTGACTGAAATGCCAGAAGATTTTGGTTTTCGCCTTCAGGGTTTCCTCCAGTACTATTTTTGCTTGAGGTTAACCTTCTCTGTGATAAAAAATCTTAATTTCACCTTCAAGTATCATGGACATTTTTAAAGTGAAAACTTAGAAGAATCCCAATTAACAAAATCATACCTTGTCTGCAAGACAATAATTTGATATTTCCATTTTTACTGTTTTTTCTTCTTACCAGTTATTCTTACTAAAGAACTCTTTTTATTATTTGAGTTTTTATTTTTACTTGTAGGACTTTGCTCTCTTTGGCAAGCTCTTCCTGAAATCTGAAAGCAGCTGCCTTCTCTTTCTGAAGAAAGGGGTTTGTCATAGTAACATGGTTATGTCTGGTTAAGTTCCCATTAACAGATGATCTACTTAACCTTAACCAGAAGTGAGAGCAATATCCGTTGGTTAAAGATTTTATCCACAACCCGTACCTCCAGAGCAGACATTATTATAGTAGCCTTGCAAGCATGCAGACTGCTATCAAACACTGTGAAGACAGATTTCTTGTGTTTATTCATCTGATTTGTACTCCTTCTAGAGCAGTCCCGCTTGGTTGGCAAGGAAGGAAAACATGGTCAGGATCTCGTTTTTGCTACTGGCATCGTTCTTGCAAGGTGGGGAGTTTCTCTCACGCCCTAAAAGGATTAACACCAACACTGGATACAAATATTTTCAGATACAAGCAAAGGAGAGCTTAGTACTGATACCATAAAAAAGAAAAAATGCTGCCGCTCACTAGTTAGTCCTCAGATCGAGCAGAACGTGGTTGATTGTGGTACTGCAGGGGAACAGTGACAGATTATGGACTGCCATAGGAAAGTACTGGAGCAGTTACTATAAATAGCAGCACTCTAGTAATCAACAGTGGAATTAGCAAGACTTAGACCACTCTCACCACATTTGCAAGAGCAGCAGTCAGTAGCAAGTGAGCGCCGAGACACCAAATGACGTCCTGGTGGCTTTTATCATCAGCTGCTGAATGGATCCTTGTTGAGCTACCCTCCAGATCAGTCAGGCTGTAGAAGATTTATGGACCTTGAATCTAAAAGCCATTAAGGGGGATGGCTGGGAGACCAGTGTCGCTTTGGTTTTGACATTCCTGATTTCCTTTGTTGTCTAAAGATCTTATTTTTCTTTAAAGGGGAAGGACTGGTTTTTAATACTTGTGAAAATCCTTGAACAACTAGATACAGCACTTTTTCCATGAGGCATAATCTTATGTTCTACCCTAGCAAGTTCAGAGAGCTGCTAAGTGCTTGGTCTTTTCTAGAATATTTGCTTTCTTTTTATTTTACATAAGATTCCTTTAAACTCTCTCTACACTTTAAAAATAATTTATGTAAATCTTAGACAGTTTTGTCTGGATTAATGTAACCCATTGTTCAATGGCATAAATAACTGAAACCATGAGTAATTCAAAATCTGAGAATTTAGGACAACTAAAATGATACCAGATATCCCTTTATTTAACAGATAACTCCTTTATAATAACACCATTAAAATATGTCACACTGAGTACCAGGAAGGACTTGCAAGGTGATGAGAAGCAGCACTAAGTTTTATGCCTTTGGCTGATAGAGCTGGGATATTCGAAGGGAGGGTGTCTCTTCAGCAGATGCTCCTGGTAACAAAATCTTAAGCTCAAGTTCTGTGGGGGAATACACACCAAAGAGGAGCGCTATAATGGGCAGGATAAATATGTAAGTGGGCTAAGATCACAATCTCTTATTTCTGATAACAAAGCCATTATATGGTCTCCAAATCAAAACATAGCCACTCTGAGGTCGCTTTTATTTTTGTGATTTGTGTGAAGCGATGTGCGCACCTTTGTGCAGAAGACAGAAAAGACAGCGAACTGTCAATGTGCAGTTCAAAGGTGTTCGCGTTTCACTATCCGTGTTTGGAGCATTCTTTTAAATTACTTTAAAATAAGGAATAGCATAACCAAACTTATTTATTGCATGAATAAACTTCAAAGAGCTTTGCCTCAATGTGACATTTAAGAAATGTAAAGAATTTGAACAAATCCAACAAAATAACTTTTAAATTGCTTTTCATAACGCAAAGGGATCTGAATCATTTTAGGAACAATCAGTTGCATAAACAGGCTGTGTAGTCAACATAGCAATAGAAGTCCTTCTGTGATTTCCTTTTGAAAAATTGGCCTGCACTAATCTGCCTATATGAAGGTCCAATAATTTTATGTGAGCAGCAACATACCAAGGAATAAAACCAAAACCAAAAACTCGAGAAAACAAATCTATGGACTCTAGAGGGACTACGCTCTCTTTCACCATCTTTGTTTACAGGAACAGCTCACCCACAAATTTATTCAAATGCTGAAGTGTGGAGAGCATCAGGGCTACTTTCTAGTTTATACAAGGGTTACAGTTTAAGATCGTATGATTTCAGGACATAAAAACATTTCAAAAGACAAATCTGATTTTGACAAAACATACTAAAAATATTCTATAGTCAGGTCATTTAAAGTGCCCCAAGTGAATTTTGATGAACTTGCCACCTACAAAAAATCTGCTTTTAGGGAAAGCGCTATGTATCTGTTAAGCATTAATGTATGAATTAATGAACGTGTCTCTGACTAATGCCAAGCAAAGAGAAAACTTGATTTTTTTTTTTAGAAGCTGACTCATCATATATTATTTTCAATGACACATTCCATAAATGACAGTTTTCAGATTTTATGCAGTTAAAAACCCTGTTTATTTGAATACCTTTCCTATTTCGGTAACTTTAGAATTAGACAGACAAAGGACTACCTGACAGTTTATGCCTTTTCCACTTGACAGTTTAAATGGAAGAAAAAGGCCATCAGACTTTCCCAGTTCCTTACCCCCAGGTGCAAGTGAAAGATCTAATCCATACGCTCTCAGCACAAAGCTAATCATTTTGATATAAACCCCAGAAGGAAGTCTCTTCCTAACACAGGCGCTAATTAAAAACCTGTAAGAATAATCTTAACTGTAGGAAACTTTTCCATAAAAGGGGAAAGAAGTCTCTTGTGAAGTTAACAATGTCTTTTTCATCATCAAACCTACATAATACAAATATTATTTACTGCTAATAATGGATGCCCTTAAGGAGAATAGATGAAGTGTGATGGGATTTTGTTTACTCATCTCAACATACGGACTGAATTCCATCTTCTCATTCAGCCCATATTCAGCCTGGATTTGGTGCAACCGTTCTCATTTTACAATATGACATTGTGTTAATTACTATTTTCATCCCATTTATGGTGAAAATCCCTAGTCATAAAGCAGAATCCCACTGTGCTTGGCACTAGACAAACATCAAATTAAAGCTCAGGTTTCTCCAGATAAAAATTCCAGGCTCCTTCACAGCAAGATAAAAGTACCATAAAAATTTTATTAGAGTAAGTCTTCCATGCTGTTATCAACAGGTAATCTGGCATTTGTGTAATGGTCTCTGTTGATTTATAAAGTATTTAAGGAAAATAAGATTGGTAAAGTGTACAGCAGGAGACGAAGTATTCTTTAATTCTTTTCGCACGAAAAAACCTACATTCAGACTGACTTGGTCTTGTTTGTCTTGCTTCTTCTAGCATTGATTTTCCAGACTAGAAAGTATTTCCTCATTCTAGAAGCAACAGAAATAATTATTTATGCATGTAAATTTTGCAGACTCTCACACCTGCTGTTGCAACAGCTCATTAACCGTACTTACGCTGTTGGGAGACAGATGCAGATCTATTTAGCCAATTTCTGCTTTCTAAATCTGCTCCCAAACATTGCCTCCACACCTCTTCATCTATCATGACAGACTTATAAAAGTATAGCTAAAGCAGAGGCCTGTTGTACCCACAAAAGACAAAGTACACTAAGCAAACATTAATATTAGCTTGTTTTAAACCCAAAAGTAAGCATATTTAATAGACCATAACTGCATAAGCATTTCTGTGCCGAGTAAAAATAGTACCGCCTCTGCCACTAATAAACCAGAAGCTTTAAGCTAACTGTGCCTCATGCCAACTGCACCAAACCCCAGTCCTGGCCGGTTAGGCTTGTTGCCAACTTGTTCTGAGAACTTCCTGTGTAAACCGGACCTTGGTACCAGACATTTCTTGTCGGGATATAGGTTAAGCACGGGATAACAGTAAAGGCCTTGAAAATATGGCCACAGTTTGAAAGCAAAGGGTCCCAGAACCCATAACTCACTGACGGTCAGTTACTGGGCAGTGATAAAACACGACCTCCAAAGCTGGGCAAACATTACTTTTGCTTTAAGAAAAGAAATAGCGGCTAACTAAGGAAAATCAACAAAGAAACAAAACAAAAAAACCCCAGCTAAGCTACAGGAGAACACAGCTACTGCAGCCTGGGAAAGTGCTCATTGAGCTTTTGCAACACCTAGCCCAGAGGCAGAGGCCGACTGTCTAGAAACAGTATAAACACAGTACATTTATAAATGGGCAGGATCCCCAATGTGCTTGGGCGAGGAGAAGAGATGCAGCATGTTCATTATCATTTCAGCTTCCCTTGGTAGATGGATTTTGAGTCTTATCTCCTCAACCTCAGTGACCGAGGTAATCAAGAACGGTGCTAAACACACCGCATCAGGTCTGCGGTACTTCGTACTCACAGACAGAGATTGTGAAGGATTAACTGACTATGGAGTGATAATGACTGATAATGGATATGATCTAAGCATTAACGTAAAGTGCATAGTTAAAGAATGTCAGTTTAGTAAAATTTTGTTTAAAAGTTTAAAATTGGCTTGTCTGTCTTCTAAACGTTCCCATCTCTAATTGACACTTACACACACATACTCAGTAACAACAAATGTTATCACAATTTTGTGGAGCAATTTAATAAAATAAAATCATGATTACTTTGGTTAATTTTTATATGTGGAATGTGGCACTGGCAAACATAAAATGCATTTTCAAAAATGTGTGAAATTTGTGATGCCATCATTGTGAGGACTGATGCATGCACAAAAACTTGCATGCACAAATCCAACATGAGACACAGGGTCAAGTACCAAAGCTGAATCACTTCCAGCAATATTCTCTAGATAAAAGTAAAAAATAAACCGGAAACAAGTATCTCCCACTAAAAATTAATAAAAGTAAAATATTGAGCCAAACATGTAGGAGATGGATGTTTAATATTAGTCTAAGCAAGAGGTTAAAATTCAGCTATCATGTTTTTACTGATGTTTCCAAAAGAGCCAGCCACTAAAATATTTTCTTCTATTTTACACTACATGATTTGCTTGAATGCATTCTATATAAGGTGAAAGGTATTAGCTATTTCATACATTCTATATAACGTGGAAGAGAACAAATGGAAGAATTAACTTGCCTCCTAAAATTTAGTGCATTGGAAGATATTACTAGAGATATTTTTACTTTTTCTGAGGTTAAATAAATAAACAAGAAGAAACAAAAAATAGCAAAAGAGAAAAGAGGATGTTTTGTTTGGTTAATGATTTAGACATAAGAATTGAAAGGATTTTGAGTAGTCTTTAGATATTGTAATTCTTGAAAATGCCTATGCAGGAATTAACAGAGTATTAAGTTGGCATTTTATCATACAAAGGTATTGAAAATTATTACTCTGATTGGCTAACATCAGGGTTTTTTTTTTCATTTTCTTACCTGAAATTGGAAAAGAAATTCAAATTGAGTAACCTGTAATACAGCTGTCTTTCATGCAGCCATTGTGGCACCGGTGTTATTTCCGTTTCTCCTAATTTACGGCCTGCAGAAATCTAGGGAAAAAATTAGGAAGAAATACACAACTCCTTTTCAAAAAGAATTTGACAAGCGTTGCTGAATCTTTGTTATCAAAGACAAAAAGCATGAATGCTGATGACCTCAGCGGTGACAAAATTCACCATGTTTTATCTCGTCCACCAATGCAGTTTTTGTTTGATTTTTGAACAAGCTTACAGTTACGATATGTTTTCATCATTTTAAATATTAAGATATTTCTATCATTCAAAATATGTCATTACGGCACATACACACTATTCAGGAAAGTGTTCAGGCAGATGCCTGAGTCTGTCCCTGGTTAGGAAAGCCCCTCAGTACATTTTAAAACCCATTTGTTTAGGCTTACTGAATACCTTTCTTGTATAAAAATGCTTTCTCTCCCAGAAAGGATGTAAGAAGGAGAAATCTGAATGTACTTATTTACCTTTAGCAAGTAAAACTATGGAATATCCATTTCTTCCCATCACTACGTGATAACACACCGAATAAGAGGAAAAGAGAATTAGACCCGTGGAAAGATTTCCAATACAATGTGGGCAGATATACCCCCCCAGAGGGTGGTCACCATAACACCTTCTGGCAGCAAACTCCAAAAAACCCTTTTCTTGACCCTCCGCCATATCTTTCAGGTAGGCAAGCAGCATCTTGGAACCAAATCAACAACAGGGTAAGCAAATAGATTTTCATTCTCCAGAGAGAATGCTCACACCTGTGTGACAGGATATAGACATTAGGAGTTGTCAATTAGCATAATTCCTTTTCAAATCAGGGACTGCAGTCTGGCTGGCAAGGACACAGTGAAGTGGCAATGGGCGGATGGACTTTTATAGAAATCTTCGTTATCTTTCACAGGAACGTAAGAGAGAGAAGTGCTTAGGCTACTAAGCACTAATTAGTTGTTTTGAATGAATCATTCTCTGGTTTAGCCAAAGCAAGTAGTAGGTCTTCTCTTACAGATGTTTTGGAACAAATCACTTTGTATTTAAATCAAGATTGTACTTCAGCTTTACGTACTACGGCAAGCATTCTGAAGGCAAAGGAACAAGGTTGCAGCCTTTTTTTCCCAGTCAGGTTCCCAACAGTTATTCTTTTCTTCCCGTCTGGTTTTATAAAAGCTTAGTACCGCCACTGGGAGCAAAAACGTCTTCCCCATTTTAACAACAGTTACATCAGTTCCTAAGCCATGTCTGCAGCTTCCTGACATTCAAACCACGCAGCTCACACATACAGCAAAAACTTTAACTTTAGCATCCAGCAACAATCCAGTTATGTAAATTATGCAATTAGCACTTCTTCCATGCAAAGTTAGTCTCGTACTCGTTTTAAACTTCACTGACGCTAAAGGGAAAAAGGGCTTCAAAGTTGAGTTGTCTTCAAAGACACTTAAGAACTGATGAAACAGCATGCAATGTGGTGCTCATACTCTTACCAGGTATTATTTTTAGTGCTTCTTTGAGACATATCGGTACTCTGTGCTCCTGGTGAGATGGATTAGCTCTCTAATCTGACTGAAACTTAACCCGGTAAGCCGACAAATACACATACAAAGTATTTTCGTCCATTTTCAGCTAAATTAGTGAGGTGATCCAACATACTGGCCACGAAATCGCCGGTGCCAACGCAACGGAGAGGGTGGCTTAGAGCCAGTCTCTCAGCAGCCTTACGTAGGCTTAAATCAGTCGTGAGATCTCATTCTGAGATAGAGAATAAACTTTGGTCTTTTCTTTTTTTAAAAAGATAATGCTGTCAAGACTAAACAAAGACTAACCAGTAAGTCACTAAGGGCTTACCTATTTACAATGCAGAGAGGAAAAGAACAGAAAAAGCAACGACAAGTCATGAACATTACCGGTTCCCATGCACAAACATCAGCAGAGGGTACGCCCTTATCTGAGATCAGGCAA
>NW_008824051.1:4611919-4633731 GCF_000699105.1 Pygoscelis adeliae
TACTAAGTTTAAGTGATCGCTATGGGCCCAGAGATGGAATAAATAACCCTAGGTACCACTGCTCTGACCATCTCCTCCCAGAACTCTGCTAAGGCTCTGACCATTGCAAAGCGTAATGTGGCTTCCGCTTCCTGTTTTTAAAAATTCAAATTCAATCCTGCCGATTAGAATTCTAATAGCTTATTCTTGTTAAACATTTCGTTGATTCTAAGAACAGACCTATCCTTTTTCAGAGGCAAAAGCTTTCAGGAAATAAGTATTTCTGGATTTACAACCAACATCATGTCTAGCATGTGTAATTGCACAGGATGTGGAGAAGGGAAAGTAAAAATCACCTTCAGTGTGAACTTCTGAAGTCTGGCCACATCAGCCTCTCTAGCTAACCATTCACAGGATGGTAACTTTGTTTGCCAGCCAAGTTTGTCTCGAAGCCTCAAGATATGCATTATAACATCATCATCAATTGGTTCTGGTACATCAAGAAAAGAAAAAAAAACAGTGGTTTTTTTTCCCCTTTTTTAAACATAAAATCTTTAGATTCGTTGCACAAGCCAGCCAGCCACTCATTCTTTAGTTTCATTACCTAAGCCTTAACAAGTGTGGAGGGTTGGTCTAATGTTATTCAGACCGAGTTGGAAGACACTGAAAATGCGTGCTAGAAAGTCTTTCTCAAAAAAAAAAAAAAAAAAAAAGGCGCCATCAGCTATTCCAAATGTATTCTCCTGCAATTGAAGAACCGTGGCTCAATTTGCTTCAAAGAAATTTCAATTTCCAGTGATTTTGCACTGATCTTTGGTGTAATTTACGCAGCAAAATTCAAAGTACTCGGTAGAAAAAATACGATTTGCAGGCCAAAGACCTTCTCAAATGCTAAAAAGACTGAAGGAATGAGAAAAGGCTTCTGAAGACAGAGCAAAACCTCAGCTAAACAAAAAGAATGTTGAAAACAAACAATAACAATAATACTTTTCTTTCTAATATTTAAAAGAAATTCCTTTGTTACATGGAAACATACTACCCCTTTAGAAACCAGACCTATCTAGTCCCGTATAGGAGAAGAACACTCCAGCTGAACAGAAGATTCTATGACATTATGGAAAACAGTTTGAGAAGTCCCGGAAAGCATTAAGAGTATATTTTGCCCATAGTTTTTAATCCCCATTACAATGTGCACAGAAAAAAGTTTGCAAAAAAAGAAAAAAAATTTGAATCCAGCTGTGGTATCACTCCCTCACAACTTCCAGACGCAGCGACAGAAATTCTTAATGGAGAAGTAATGATCAAAATCTATTTTTCCCAACACTAATCCTGGAAGATAAGCAGGAAAACGTGACTGTTCTTTACAAATCTTCTCATTAAAAGAAAACGTACTGTAGCTAACTATAAAATAGACACAACATTAGAATAAGAATTCAAATGCTGTCTGAAAGTAAATTCTGCTCTGAGATCAGGTATAAAAAAATAAACCATCAGAAGGTGAATATGGCGGATAAAGTTGTCAGCCTTTGAAATAAGGCTTAAAGTGGCAGCACTCTCTCACTTACATCTGTACCAGCTCTCCCCTACACACGTACTCTTACTCTAAAGGCAGGAGAGGGGTGAGGAAAGACAGTAGCAGTTGAGCGCGTTCTGCATTATATCAATGTCAATCGGATGGAAATACACGGGCCGTACAGGCACAACTAAGAGCAGTCTTCCCCCCCGGTGCTATGACTTACGTACCTGTTCTATCATAAGAATAAACTTTTTCTCTCCAAGGCTTTTTAGAAGGTCTTTCAACTTTTGGTTGCTCACGAGTCTTCTTCTGGCAACTCGGTTCCAAAACAGCTGCTTGCATTTCAGTCCTTCTAATATTATCTGCAACCGACCCATTGAAAAGGAAAATGTTAGTCATTTAAAGCAGATCACCATGCGCAATCATTTTCTAATTTAAGTTAACCTTCCTACAAGTTTACATTTCTGCAACGTCTACTTCCCAAAATGTGGAAAAAAAGCGTGTTCAAGACCCGTTACACAGCCTTCTCGCTTAAAGAAACTACGAATAGGTAAATCCGCACAGAAAAGAAGTATGGATAATTTTAACTTTATAAAACCACGATAAACACATACTCTTATGCACTCTGCAGTTGGTATACTGAATTAAAGTCAGCGTTACACCTCCACTATTCCATTTCTTTTTTTTTTTCCTTTCTTTTTAAAGGTGTGAAGCTTTGCAGGAGTCTTTTTATGTATTCACAACCCACAAAGAAAGTGTCGTCCGCATCCCCTGTAATGCCCAGAGGAAGACGAGCGGTCCCAGGCTTCAGAGAGAAGGACGGAGCGTATGTTCATGCTACAGCTGCCCACTGCAATATTACACCTCACCAAATACCAGAAGCCCAGTAAGCCTGCTATTTTCGGCAGAAAAAGAAGTATCAGACCACACTTGAAGCAAAAACTGGAATGCTTGTGACGTACAGTACTCTTTGTTAGAAATGCACTGGAGGACACTATATATTTACAACCGTTTCGAAATGAATTGTTACACTGGAAGAAAGTCATGTCTTTTATTACCCCGCTTTCTGTCCTTTTAGGTACTTTACCGTGTAGAGAAGACGAAGGCGGTGCGCCAAAACCACGCTGAACTCCTTTGCAAGCAGGAGCTGTGGGAAGTGTCTTTTTCAAATTCTCATTCTCTGACACGAAGGACACCGGTTTTGTTATGCTCCTTTTTAGCTTCATTGTCTCACGCTCTGACATGCTAGCAGGCTGACAAACAGATTCCTCTCTTCCCTCCTTATGCATTCTTGGGAGTCTAGAATGGAACAATACACTCTTTTAGGAAAAAACCTGAAGATTCCGTCATACAGGCATTATAGAACAGTCAACTAAAATACAACTTGTATGATGGTTTGCATTTGCGATTAAAATACAGCTGTCCTCTGGCACAGAATTAGAGCTTTATTCATGATGAATAAAATATACAGTGAGGGTGGGGAAAGGAATCAACATAAAATTAGAGCCCTACCTACCTACAGCTCTGACGCTATAGGCATCAGAAGTAGTATTACATAAACCCTGATCATTATTTTCATTAGCCTCAAAGGTAAGAGCACTTCAAGATTAAACTAAGTTTAAGCTCTGGAAAACACAACTAAGAAAATAATGCTTCAAAAGGTCAATGCTATAATTTGTTCTCATTCCTAGTAATTCCAACAGCATGATATCTACTATGAAAGCAGAAAGAGGGTAATAAGTCATATTTTGTAAATTAAATTCTTTCCTAGAGAAAGCATAAAAATAAGAATCCTGTAATACAGGATTTGTATTATATTGGGTTTTTTTCAAGTTCATTCTTAGATTTGTAAACCAATCTGAAAATCTCTTACATAAGTTCAATATGCATAAAAAAGTAGTTCAAGTTTAAGCTAGAGAGCTCTGAAAAGTATATGAACTACATTAGCCTGCCTGTATGAAAACATAAGAAAAATAACTATCAGCAGTTAAAATACAAAAAAAAAAAAAAAAGGACAGAGGAGAGTCAGCTACACCAGCTTCTTACACATCATGTGGGTGACTTAGCTTCTGCATTCACTAACGCATACATAGTTTAGATGTATTTTTAATCTGTGACGTTCCAACTAAGTTCACTTGTCAGGACAAAATGAAAAATATGTAAAAACCATGAAGGAAGTAATGATTTCATGCACAGCTTACTCTCATTTAACCAATTACACCTTCAGTAGCAACCAAAAATAAACCACAGGAACAGTGGTGGGAAAATTAATTAAGATAACTATGCTTCAACTAAGTGTTGATGCAACTCAGTTGTGGATATGCTGTAAAAAATTCAGGCTATATAATTCAGACTGAAAAGGCTAACTCATAACTTAGATTATATCGAAGTGGCAATGGCATCAAGGAAGAATCACTTAGAGCAGCTGAAATTGTCTAAAGCTCATGTGTCAGAGCTTTTTGCTTTAGCAGCAGCCCCACACCATGTAACGTACTTCCCACAAGAGCATGAAAGATCAATGCACAAGTCTTGAAGTTTCTCTTCCAGGACAGAATTCCATAATACAAAATATTAAAAGGAAGGACAGGGTGAGCACTGTTCATGCCAAAAATACATCTCAAAGTTGTTACTCTATTCCATAACTTCTTTCTTCTCCTGGTACTTGTTCACCATAACTTCTTTCTTGTGGTACATGCACACTCAGCTGTGGGTAGCACTTCAACAGCAGCCTGTTCTTTTGAAGACTGATTTCAGGTCTTCAGCAAAAAGAGCAGCTTTCCTGATATGCCAGCAGTCTTAGCTAGATGTAACAGCTACCTTAGCATTCTCAGTATGGCTCTTCTAGAGATCTTGAACCTCGAAGCTGTCCATGAATGTTCCATGTGTTAGTTCAGGGACTAATCAGAAAGAACGGGAACAGCAGACACTTTCCAGAAAGATGAGAAAAAGTGAGAGAGGACCTGATAACAGAGCAGTGATTATCTACTATCTAGATAACCATATACAATGATTATCTAGATATCAATAAATTTACTGATTATCTGGCAGAGACCACAGTCACTCCCTTGCACATATCTGAGACACATCTGTCACACAGCAGTACATAGATGCAGAAGACAACATGGCCCAGAAGAGACAAGTAAATCCTCATCTCCCTCATGAGACTGTCACATTGAGAGACACCAATGTCCGCTCAGATCTGGAATTCTTGGGGGAAGTGTAAATTGGCCAAACTCTGACGTGGCCCTATAAATCACATTCTTTGTACTAGAATAAAGTTTGATTTTTCATGTTTACCCTTCCCTTGGTCAAGACTATGCAGCTGTCCTCTGCTAACTGTTAGGAAGAAACACTTTTTTTCCTTTTTTAAACTAATCTTTTCTCTAGCTAGGACATAGTGCTGCACTGTGCTGGTCTGCTGTCATCTTACCAAGACCGCTAGACCAGTAGAATCTTCCTCAGTAATGGCCCTCATTCACTACGAATTACATTTTCCGTGTGATAACATGCAATCAAATATGAAAACTTATTCCAAAAGATAAGAGGTGCAAACCAGTTCCCTGGCTGCAAAGAAGGATTATGGTGCTTAACAATTATCTTGTACTTGAGTCTATGAATGGAGACTTGATCTTCCTTAATTCAAAGGTACAGGGACATCCTTTGTTTTGGGGGCTAGGAACTAACTGTTACAGAATCCTTTCTTCACAGTCTCACAGTTAGAGCAGAGAAGATTTCTTAAAGAAACTTGTCAGAAAAATCTAAAAAAGGAGTGGAGAACTAGGCTGTACTGAACTGGATGGTACAGCCAGTGCAGAGAGTTCTGTGCTAAGAGGAGCTTTGCCTTCTGAAAAGAGAAGCGTGAGAGCAAAAAAGTGAAACCTCAGGTAGCAAATGGCAACCCTGAATAAAATTCCTCTGTTGACTGAAGAACGATAAAGTGCTGGCAAAGTCAAATCCAGTATGTGAAAGATGAGACAGAAATCTGTGTTAGCAGCCCCTGACATACTAGTAGCAGCATTTACGTGCTTTTCTGAAGACAAATGTACAAAGCCAAAATTTTTTTCTGGGCAAAATATACAAATACAAAATAAGTTGTACCGGGAGCATGGAAACTAATGAAGACCGGCAGTTTCCTAATCTGTGCTTTAATACTCCCTAATCACTCCCCAGATATATTTCCATCTTCAATTTCCACGCTTGGATTCCTCCTCTCAGCTTTCTCTCACATCACCTACTAATTAAACTAGACAATTAGCAGCATATATTGTGGCTGGTGATACAAGCCAGAATGCAGATACTTACTGGTCAGATACTTTCCGATATCTGGGATGGAGACCATTCTGCCTGGCTCAGAACTGATAAAAATTGAGGTTCCATTACACAAAAAATCATTTTTCACAAACTGAGAAATTGTTCACAACCTCCAGATGTCTACATGTTTCATATAAGTTTAGATGCAAGAGATCAATTAGTTCAAAATCCATTGAGAAGAAACTGATAGACAAACTTCATTTTTTTTAGAAAAGGCATTTAGGATAAAATACCCCAAGTGTGGTTTTAATCCAATCCACAAAATTCAGCAATGGGGTTTGCCTGTAAGAAGGCATTCTTGTCTCTTCAGACTCAGAAAAATATTTTCCTTTCTTACCATCTGTACAAAAGGGAAAGGAAACCAAAAGATGAACTGTGCCAGAAGACTGGGGATTATGAACATCTAGAGCTTCCTGCCACAGGTATCTGTGGAGGATGACAGTATGAGGAGGCTCAAAAAGGCAGAAGACAAGTTCATGGTCAACAGGTTCATAAACAGATATATGGCAGAGCTGCAGGCCCAAACATTCGTAATCCAATAATTATGGACGCTAGGGGAGGACAAGGGAAATGGACTGCAGAAGGCAGGCAGGCAGGCTTGCGTGGTCTCCTGCTAATGTTAGAGACAGAATCCTGGACTTCACTGATCCCACTACAGCAATTTTCCTGAACCTTCAATTCTTGGCAAGTATACATCATCCCTTCGCCTTGTCATGCTCCTTCAAAGGTTTTTGATACAGTATTTGAGAGCAATATGAACACTCCTGTAGTTTCACTTCAAGACAATAAACATTAAACAATTAAATCAACTCAGTCATCGTATTCCATCATTAAAGTTGAAAAATACTAATACTTGTCGTCATTTATACGGATGAAAGCAACACAGTACATAGGAATACATTTGCACAGGTTAATATAGTGTATAATTCCCCATTGACTAGACTGTATTCCGTTTGCAATGACTTCACTAGCACTTCTCCAGATTTTCAGTCACATAAATGAGATGAGACTCTGTTGCAATGGGTGAAAATTACAAAGTTTATGCTGGAGTGTCAATCCAGGCTTCACAGAATTCGCAAGGAAGCAGTCAAATAATTCAGTAGAAGACATCCGTTGCTGCTTCAAATTTTAAGTAGCAGAGAACAAAAAGTTATCATAAAGAAATATAATTACACATACACATTTCCAAAACACACGCCTTCCTCTTTTATTGCTGCTTTGTGTTTCCTTTCTGTGCTTGCTCTGTAAACTGCTGTGCGAAGAATAGCGTATTTCTTCTCTACTGAGGATGACTGGGAACAAAGGGCAGAGAAATACATTAATTTCAATAACTATTAAGTGAGTGGTCCTATATTATAATCTAAAAAGAATCAAGGCATTTATCTAACAGCTATGGAAAACATCTGCAAACCAACTGATGGCTTAACTCAGCTTTCATTGCAGAATTTTTCTGAATTAAGATATACAGCATTTTACGTGCATGAAAATTTACTTATAAAAAGAATCTTGATAAATGACTTAAAAATAATGGTGCTCAGAGCACTAAAATTAATGTCTAGTATTTTCATACAGAGTATAAAATTGCTTTCTCCTGTTTCCATCAACCTAAGCTTGAAATAGTTACAAACCTTCAGAAAAAGAAATTCTAAATTTGGAACAACAAACCATTGTTTTTCAGGACACTTAAGCCAAACACTAACTAAATGAAAATACTTCCATTAATCATGTAAATTAGATTAATTTACATGGATTTATAGAGAGAGTAAGGGATTCACATATATAAAATGTAGAGGTCTGAATTCAGTTATACAAATTAGCATCATAAAATAGAATTTTGGTACCTTACACGAATGATGAGAATAAACAGTTTACACTGGATAAGAAAAAGCTAAGATAACGGAAAGCAGAATATAATACCTCTGTTTCATATTTGAGAGCTACAGTTTAGTGCTATGAGAAGATATTTTAAATGATGAAGGCTAACTCATGCTGTAGCGTTTTTGGTAAGAGCAATTAAGTAATGTGAGGCCCTCCATTGTGCTCCGCTTTGGAGAGACAGAGGGTAGTGGGTCAGGAACAAATTAAGGAGATTCCACCAACAATGGCAGGACTGTAGCTGGGTTTTAAGCAAAACTACTTTTCTTCCAAATTCCCATATTTTAATTGTTACTCAGTATCAAATACTTCCTCCAGGAAAATGCCTCAAGATAAATGGCAGCCTCTGAAGTTTTCCTTGCAAGGTTCCTAGGAGGAACCTTTCACTCCCACAACTGCACAGGCATTAAACACATGATCAACCTGTATTCTTATAACATGCTTTTGTATTTAACTCTAATTTAAGACTGTATAATCGTAATAGTTAACTCTAAGTCAGCCAGATTTAAAAAAAAAAAAGCTGTATGTGAAAATACTCTAAATCTAGGCTTATCCTATGTATATCAAGGTTGTCCATACAAAGGATGCCTGCCCACACATTAGGTTAACATCACTTTTTTCAGTCTTACAAAACATCCCAATATCCCCGCAGCTGCACTGGCAAACAAAATCACTTGTGCAAAAATTACTTTAATGTTACCACTGTTGCAAACTCCCAGAGACTCTACAAGGCCCTATATTCTACTACAAGTCTGCTTGTATTTCACTTATGGACCACTCTTAAGACATCTCTAACAGCTCAGCAACACTACGCTGTCAAGAGTCACAGCTGCCCAGGCCCAGAGTTCGGTCCAGAAGCGCACCTGCAACAGTGCTGGCTTTAATTTATGAGTGCACAAGCTAACCCTGACTCCAGGATTAGCAGCAACCGACCAGAATTTTTAAAGACCTAATTTTGGGCTTTTGGGCACCCAGATTTAGAAAGGATTCAGGACCGCACATGCTTTTGTATTTAACTCTAGTTTAAGACTGTATAATCGTAATAGTTAACTCTAAGTCAGACTTTCAGTGTAATGGGACTATAGCTAGGAGGATATTAACTGCAATTAAAATCTTAACACATAGTCTAGTTTAAAAACATGCACATTCTCACCAGCTCACTGTTGTCTTTTTCATTGCTGTCAGCCGGTTCACACACAGTATACCTGCCTTTTACCATAAGCAGTACCTCTGTCCTCTCTGGTTCAAACCGGAGATGAGATACTAATTTTTCTTTCAACATTTTGTTTCGCTCATCCATCTGGAGTAGGTGTTCTTCATCCTAACAGTAAGAAAACATCTGCTGAATTAAACCTGCAGCAGTGACTGTCTCCCCACTATGCCCTCAGCGTGAACTTCATACTTCAGAAGATCTGCATGCCTTATTAGAAATCAGGTGCTGTTTGGATATTTGCTTCTGCAGTGTTGGAACGGAAAGTTCACACAGTTGACAAATTAAAAACAGTTAATTGTACACTGTGGCAATTTAAACATTTATTTGCTTTGAAAAATGAATAATGTAGAACTATAAAGGCAAACACGTTTACTGCATTAATCATAATTTAGATAAAAGAAGAATGTACATTTTTACAAGGACCTCTACAAGAAAAAGAAAATTCTGAATTTTTTAAGTCATATACTATATACAGTATATATGGAAAGTTTAAAAGAGTCTGAAAAGATATTTTGAGGATTTTTTAAAATCCTGAATCCAGCCAAAAATAGTAATCTAAAAAATACAGTTCAAAAAGACCATTGTACTTTCTAACCAGGAAGACATTAATACAAAGTAAAAAAAGCATTCAAAACCAGGACAGAGCAGAGGTCTTCTTTCCTGACTCACAAGTCTCACTCAGATATCATATTACCTTTTTTTCCCAGTTAGGCCCCCCTTCTCCACTCCCTCACATGCCTCAATCACAGCATCGTCAGAGCCCAGATATGATAATACGTAACATGGTAAAACTATTAAGTATTACAAACCCTAACTGGTGTCTCTATCTCCAGAAGCAGATTTGCAACAGTTAATTATGAACTGCAAATGTATACATAAACGTATGTATAAAATCAAATTTAGATCAAAATAGATTACTGCAGATCAACATCTGCAAAGCTAAGGGTAGGATCTGGCTCGACATATGCTAGCTCACTGTATAAAACCAGCTTGTGCTGTATTCACCACTTGTAAATCTGCTCTGTGCTGGCATTTGCTTAAAAGGGTCAAGAAAAAGGAGTTTTCTCCTTGCATTGATTTGGTCTTCATGGTGGACCAAAGACAGATCCTTAAGGAGAAAGTAGTCTGACAGGACACACAGTTCCTTCATCATCTTTATTTCATATGTTATTAGCTTACAACCCATATCTCACAGAATTGAACACTCTCGTTTCCCACCAGAAAAAGTGACCGATGTCCCAATAGCTGATACCTAGAAAAAGATGTTTTATTTGCATTCCATTATAAATCTTATGAACTGTTTAGGCCAAATACTTAAATTCAAGAAACACCACTGAAATTATGTTCCATATTGCATTTTCAGGGATATAAACAGAGTACGCAGAAGAATAAAAGCTGCTTGAAGTGTTAGTTGCCGTTGTATATTACACAAGAGAAAGTGTATGACGTAGATAAAATAGAAAGAGGTAAAGATCTTGCCTTGCTTCACATTTGAGTAGCAAGAGGCTTAATCATTGGCTACAGCGTCTTTGGTCCGGGGTTTTGAAACTCAGTGTAACAAGCCAATGCAGCAGGCTTGCTCATTCCAGTGGGAGTTAAGGCAACTCAACAGCAGAACATAGTTTTATGAGGCTGCGAGCTTAGCTGATCTCTTGAGCTCAGTTTTCTCCTGTTTCTCTGGGATCCACAATTAGCCCTGTGCATCAGGGCTCAGGTCACTCAGTTGATCTTAAAATTGGGAAATGGAAGGAAGGAGGACTTGTCTTATCTCAGTGGCTGAGATCTCTTCTGAAACCACACAATCTTCTTCAGATCTAGCTGCATTCACAGTGGCAGCAGGTCACTGTGCTCATTAGATTAAAGATGAAGTGCAAGGTGGTAAAGCATGAACATACCTTAAATTTCATCATGCGCTGAAGAGGTTTGCTGAATCCTGGTCTAATATTTATGTGGAAGTTTAGTCTATTTCTGAACATCTGGTAACATTACTTTTTTGTCAACATGAAAGCATCCTGTGGTGGGAAGAGGCACGTTCCCCCTTCTTGTAGTATTACTTTATAAACTAAGTTTCTAGCAGTCTAAAAGTTTCAGCAGGGAAGTGCTGTGAGAATTAGTTGTTGAGGCAGCTGCAAGCAAATGGTGACAGTAATCCCTTCAAACCACTCCGACTAGATCCGGGACATCGCTTCACACCCCAAGAATACGAAGTGCTGCTGTTTCCTTACCACTTCTTACCACTCAAGCAGTAGCTAATATTCACACAATCAGTACACTTTCAGACGTCACTTGCATGTTCCTCAATCTATTTAGTGCAGAACAGGGGGTTCATACCAATGCAACGACTAACTGTGCACCAGAATTCATCAGGGCAGTCCACAGGCAAAGTTATCTCAACTGTGGAAGTGGTAAGCTCCAACTGAGTAATATAAACTCTTTACCCATAACAGCTAGATCTGAAAAGACTGCAATCATGCCTTGAGGTGGCATATATGCTAATGATAGTATCTAGGCAAAACATTTTTTGATACAGAAGCAGCTATACTAGCAATAGCCATGCAGAAGTAACGAGTACCTCTAACAGCAATTATCTCACATCTCTTCTAAGAATCTATTGTTACAGGTCCACATAGACCCCCTTCCAGCTACACCCCCAAGCTCCTCCTGGAAAAGCTTGAGGTGTAACATCATTGGGGAAAACAGAGGGGATGACTATGACCCACTAATTTAATTAACTTTTAGAGCATAGCAAGATGGCAGAACTAAAAAGGAAGGGAAACTGAAGAAGACTGAAGACACCATTCATTTTTCTTGAACAGAAACAAAATTTAAAACTGCGTTTTGTTTCGGCACAAGGATCAAAATTTATTAGTCAAAGTATAAAAACTAATCAATAATTTATTAAGGACTCAGCTGATCAAATAATATAAGGACTTGAAACCCAGCTGACGGTCAATCAAAATACCTGACCTTTTCAATTGCCAGCAAAAAATGTGGAGAAACTAATAAAATGCATAACTGCTTGAAAAACGTATGATTTGTTAGAGTCGCTACCTGTATTGTAGATATCTTTGTATCTATGCATGTCAAAATTAAGGCAAGTCTAAATGAAAACCTGCAAGTTTGGTGCTGTAGTAAAGAGAGACAGGATACCCAGGACACCTCAGTGTTACCTTGCAGGACCTTTTTCCCTCAGCAGTTGTAAGGTGCTTGTTTAACTTGTAGCTGATTGTAGTTGGAAACTATTTAATGGCTTCTTACAGCTGACCTATGTTTTCAAGAAACAAAACACAAACCTTTCTTAACTGCTTGGCTTTTTCTAACAGGGACCAGCGACACAAGCTCAACGACAGCCCACAAGCGTTATGATATTCGTACAGCCATGCTGCCAACAGCCAGCCCTCAGACGCTCCTTGAACCAGCAGTTATATGGGTTTAGTAACCCTCCGCTGGTAATTTATTTTATTGCTTGTAGTATCACAAAATCTTACACTCTTCAGGGTCGGTTTTGCTTTCTTACTGTCCTGAAGAGTTCAGTGGCTTTAACGGGCACGGTCAACTTGTTTCCACCCCCCTCACCGTATTGGACCCCCCTCTAAATACAGGAAAGGTGGAAAGGTAACCTAAGCTAAGCCACAGCTAAAGAGAAGCCCTACTTTTCCACTACAGGCCACAGCTTTAATATTTCTGCGTTTAGGGATTGATCTTTCAAGCTTTCTTTCCGCACCGAAAAAGCAGCCAGAGCCCCCCGGATCCGCTCACCTGGCCGTTACCTCCAACCGGGAGCTGGGGACGGGGCAAGGCCCCTGGCCACGAGAGGTGGCTGTTGGGGGGCCGTTGGAGGGGACCGCTGGGGGGGACTGTTGGGACTGACTGAGGGCTAACAGCTCTCCCCGGCCCGGCTGTGCCGCCCGGCTTTTCCAGCACCACCCTTGGTTCGGCATGTACCGACCCCTGACCGAAGGGTGGTCATCGCAGCAATAAAACCCCGCAACTGAGAGGTGAAGTAACGTTAACTTTTTGTGAAAACCGTTCAATTTTTGGTGAAAACAGTTCCATGGTAACGCTGAGTAAAGCCAATAATAAATGAGTTCATTAACTTCTTTCGACAATTTCTGTAGTGTGGCTCTGCGTCACGGAGAGACACTTCAGGCTACGGGAAGTTCAAGAAGACGTTAATAAAGCAAATACTTAGGTGAAATAATCAGATGTTACTATACCCTCACCAAAGTGGTTTTTTTTTAAAGCTAAAACTATTTAGTCCTTCAGTATCTTGAAATCAGTCTGCTGATAGGTTTTCTTGAGCCCCCAGTGTATACAGATTAAATCCTTCAACTTGTTTTTCATTAATCATAACATTATTTCATAATTAAAAGAACAAAGTATGCTTTAAGAAATTTAAGTTTATTTTATCTGAACTGCCAGACTGTTGGAAACCTGAAAAGGACAATAAAAGCCTGCTCAGAACTAACTCAACCATACATGGCTTTCCCTAAACATTTAAATTGTGACTAACCCTTTATTTGTTAATCTGAAATGCTTATACTCAAATAAGATATGATTTTTTCAAACACATTAATAGGAGTAAGTCTGGCTTGGTGAATTGGTAACAAGTGTCATACTAAGGAAATGGAACCTCAAGAGATATAAAAAATAATTAAGCACTTGCAGGAAACTCATCTGTTTTTCCACTTACGCACAGGAGATTTACATGCAAAGCTCCTATCGAAGCTACTTGTAGCTAATATTGAGCAGTTATAAGAATACAGAAAATTGGAAAGCTGAAAAAAAGCAGTATTTTCTAGCCACTAAAATGTAGGTCTTAATTTGTATCTGCAGATTTTTTTGTTTATAAATGTTTGGGGTTTATGAAAGATTTAGAAAGCATGACTCCTGAGGACTGAGTCTTTCAGTATTATCCTATTATTCTAGGACAGGTTCAGCTGAAAAATGTGCACTTTTAATGCAAGAATAAAAAATTCTTTTCTATGTGCTACTATGAATTTAGATGCAATTGATTTGAGAAGCAGTTCCAATTACGTTTGTTGGCTTAAATAATTGCATGAATCTGGTTAATACTTGAAACCAGAAACATTCTATGTGGCTTTGAAATTAACTTCAAGTGGTTTACCTTTTTTGTTACATATGACTGTATTGACCCGTTGTTTTGTAGATTTATGTAGGGTGATTTCTCTTTGTGTGGGAATTTTGTGTCCCCTTTGTGCCAAGATAAATAACATTACTGCAACACTGATTGAAGAGTAACATGCTCCTAACCAAATAAAGCAAACAAAACTAAAATGAACACGTGCTGACAAATTTACAGTTTGCTAAAGCAAGCACTATATTTCATTAGGGGATATGAAGTAATGTTTCTAAAAGAATTTTGAGCCTAAAACATTACTAAACTAACCTGAGGGCATTCAGGAATGGTTGGGAACTGTTAAGAGGAACCATGTTTTCCCATAAGTTCAAATATATTTAAATAAATATCTTTAAATAGTGCATTCGCTGTGTATAATTGAAAATTACTAGAACACAACTAATCAGCAAAGCAGCTAGATCCACCTGCATCCCACAGATTTTCACTGAATTTTTTCTATTGCAGTTACGCGAAGGAATCTTTGTAATAGATGAAGGTCCCACTGTGTTGGGAATCCCAAGAATGACGTGGATAAACAGCTATGGACTCATAAGAAACCTATTTGCAGTTATAAGCCACCTAGTATAGGAACTGATATAGGAAACTTTTTAGTCACTGGTATAAGATGGAGAAGCCAGAATCAAATGTATTTTTCCAGCAAAACCAGTACCCCCTCCAAAGAAAAGCAGTATCCCACCTTGTTTAGAGTGGTGATGAAGTACCAAACTATGGCCCTAAATAGCAAAGACTGTCCAAGTGTATGCCTGACTTCTGTGGCCGAAGCATTCTGACACTCACGCAGGATCCAGTGGAGAAGAGATTTCTTGAAGAAGCCTTTGTGAGTGGTTTTTGCAGCGATATGGGCAATAACAAGTGGCCACTGATTTTCAGGAAAAAATGGTGGAAGCCAGCGTCTCCCTGCAGCCTCTGAGGCTCTCCTAGCCAAGCCAGCTCGAACGCCCCTTGGGTATCCCTTTGCTGCATGACTGCTCCCATTTACCTTCAAAGCATAATGAATCTTCACATGCAAAACATAGTGCCAGCAGAGTGTCATGTTCGCTGGCTTTGTTTTTTTTCAAGTGGTTCTTTTCCTGAGCGCAGCCGGGTGCTGCACGCTGAATTGCTTTCACATTAATTACAGTGACACTGATCAGACTGCATTAACTTGGCTGCTCCATGGATGTGACAGATAGATCGTTCTGTTATACAGCAAAATTAAGTATTTTCTCTTCACAAAAAAGACTTCAGGTGCATAGGTTGTGGTCTGTTCGGATCTCTCAAATTTACAGGACAAGATACTCTGTAAATTAAACTTTATTTTATGAGCTCACTAGGAAAGAAAACAAACACAACAAACAAGGGCTCAATCCCTTTTGCACGTGAATTCACACTTAATTAATGAGCTTTCTAATTCACAAGTTCTCTAATTCATAACTTGTAACACATCGTGCACCTACGAGCAAAATACCTGGTCAACGGTGAGAGTGCTCACCCTCCCTCCTCTGTCAGGGTGTGGGCATCCCCTGTATTACGCCGGGAAGCACCAGAGCCTCAGCCGTTCAGCTGCTGTTGGATCCGCTTCCAGAACATTTTGGGTAAGCTGACATATTTATACCTTCCATCTTGGAAGTTTGGTCTATACCATTTCCATGAGCTAGAGGATTCTGAAGAAACTGCCAGACAGGCAATATGCAAGGATGGTGGCTGCAGGAGACAGCAAGCTGCAAGTGATAGTGGCTCCATAATCGCCTTTAGCCCTTTCTGACCACCGTGTCCTCCCTACATGTTGCCCTCGTTTTGACGGGGCACTGCTCCCAACATACATCAGGCCTTAGCGTGAGCTGTGTGTTAGCCGAAATCTGAGCAGGAGTTGAGTGAACAGCCAGAGCATCCATACATGTACCATAGGAGGTTCCACAAACCTGTAATATATTTCCATTCACTGGCTCAGTGGATTCCCAGCTAAGTTTCTTTCGTTACTTTGTGTCTGGCGGTGATTGCAATTAAAGGTTTTCAGTACGTTTTATGCGACCGTTAAATAGTCGATGCCAACTATAGTTTCAGTAGAAATGCATATCAGCTACTGCCTGTTTTACATATCAAACACATTTATGTTAACCACAGTGCTACTTTGCATACATTATGAACAGTGGGTGAGTAACATACAGCGCATTGCTATCCCAGGATACAAAGGCTGAGGCATGTGGTTCAGCAAAAATCTTTCAATTTGCCTAATGCTTTTAAATGCATTTTTGTGTGACTGCTTGATTCAGCACTTCAGAAGCATTAATACCACTTTTCAGATGTAGGCTGTCACGGTATGGACGAAGCCAGTCGGCTCCAGAGCAGTTATGGCAAACTGGGTTCTCAGGACTTGTCTGAAGTTTCTCTGCCCAGAATGCAACTCCTCCAAATTGTGAGGACTTTGCTCCAAGCACTGATTAATTAAAATTCTTTTTATTCACAAGAAAAACTCACTGACAATACTTATGTGAATAAACACAAGATAATAGGTTGTAAATAAGACTACAAATTAATGGAAGGAGAGACCTGGCTTCCTATCTGTTTAAAACCATGATGCAAATACTGAACTCCATAAAAAAGAGTAAGGGCAGAGAAAGGGGTAAGATGGAAAGGTGAATTTACCACTGAAGAATCCAGGTGTGGCAAATTCATGAAATAACATAATGCACCTTAAATAAAGTAACAGAAGATTCCTAATTTATTTTATAAGCTGTAAAATTAAACAGAACTGCACAGTTTGAGACCAGCTAATGCATTCAGCTTAAAGATTGGTTTAGAAAAAAAATACTGGCATTGTATTTGAACTTCTGTCAGCTACTGTTGTTTTTTCACAGGTGAGCGGATACCGAATTATCCAAGGGCTTCCTGAACTTCAGGATAACTTTCCGAGAATGGGTCTGAAAACCCTTAAAGACCTGTACAAGGTTTGAACACCCTTTTCATCCCACAAGGGAATTTAACTTTTTTATTCTAGAATTCTCACTTTGTAAATACCACCATAAGTAAGTTGCTTTGATACCACAGCAATAGTAATTCTGGGATCATTGAAAATAGTCATATCTCACCATTAGTATATATTTAGCCCTGCTGTTGAGAAAACACACCAGTTTCAAGAGATGAGCAAAAAGGTTAAGGAACAGGATAATAAACTGTATGATATAAAACAAAAGTAATAACAGTGTGTTGCAGAGATATGGAAAGTTGTGAACGAGACCATAAACATACTGCATCAGAACTGACAAGACTGCAAACCAGACTATTCCCTGATAGAAAATCATTATTGTCCTTATGAAATATTGCAGTACTGTCCTGCACTCCTATTCATATAAACTAAATACTTTTATTATTAATTTATTAATGCTTTAGTCAAATTTCACTATGTCAGTGTGAAATTCATTTATGGTTTCTTTCTTAGTTTGCAGGTGCCAATGACACAGAAAATGTCCTCAGAATTGGCCTTAATTGTCAACCTTATGGTCAGCTCAGCCGGCAGATCATATATTGCCGGGAACTAGAAGGCAGCCTAAACATTATACAGAGGTCAGCAACAATTACCACTTAATATGGCAACTCTTATTATTAAAAAAAAAGAAAAAAAGACATGTAGACTTGACCCCTATGATTTTCAAATAAACATCACTTACTGTTATATATTAAAATTTTCCACTTTATGAGAGTTAAGCTTTTGTCCTAAGTTCTACAGGCAGAAACTGATTATTTTAAAATAAACTGACAGGGCTGCTCATGACCTTGCCTTCTGCAGGATTTGTTTTGTCTTCTGAGTTTCATTTAAGATGTAACAACAAATGCCGATGTGTGTCAGCTCTGCAGACTTAACTGAGACTGAATTTCTAGCGTTCTGCAGGGCCAGCATAGAATCTAATAAGGGAAGACAAAGAAGATCCTTCAAGCAGTATTAATAAAGAAAAAAGATGAATTTTGTCTTCTTTAAAAGCATGGCTTTCGCAGTAATCTGTTAGGCAAGCTACTGATGTTAGACTCCACTAAAACATTCTATGTTCTAATCTTTGAAAAAGCCAGAAGGGAGAAGCACATACTGACAACAAACATGCAGTCAGGTGCCTGGTTCAGCTCTCGTTATTTTTTTAATTTTTTTTTAGAAAATGAATGCGTTCCATGTAACACTCTGAAATCCTTCACAGAAAAGTATTTTGCCAACATGTTGGCAAAATGTTGTTGATCCACAGTTTACAATGGCTTCCATTATTCCCTATTATTGAAAAATATTAAAAGCAGCAAATTTGACTAACTAGCCTGAAAGTAGACAGCTTTCATTCCACAAAACTCTGAGAAGTTCTGAAAGAACAAACCTAGCAAAAATATGATTAGGAAAAAAGGAAAATTTAATAAGTTGTTAGCCAAAGATTTTATTTTGAGAAGTCAGCATTGTTATTTTCCTATGGAGGGTTATGTAGCTATTTGCTTCTATCCCTCAGCAACTCCAGTCAGTCATTCACTGTCAGGAAATGCCCTTTGCCATCTGTCATTACAGGTTATTCACAAACTTGATGAATACTGAGGAAGAGTCTGGGCAATCAGATGATTAAATGTCTGGTGCCCTAAGTAGAAATATTAAATAATAATTAAAACTGCCATCCATTAATGCATAAATACAAACATGCCCACAAATTTTTTTCTCATTTCCATTACAAGACTGCTGAAAAAATATTGAGTTGACACAGATATATACCACTGATTGATTATTCATGCCCACCAATGTTCTCATTTCTCTGGCCTGGAAGATTCAAGCTGAAAGCGGTATTATGAATAATTTTTATATTCGCAAACTGTGTATTCACAATACAGTAAAAACATTGCTGCTGTTGGCGTAGATCATCCACAGGAGAAGGAAAGGATCTAAGGGAACATGAAATTGTTTGGTATTAATGATGATGATGATAATGCAGGATTATAGTAACTGTAATAAATTGTTTAAAGAAAGATCTTTTCTATTGCGCATCCAGTAAAAATAAAACTGATGAAGCTGCACACAGAGATCCAGTAGAGTGATTGTACCTCTATATCAGAAGAAGCTTTTGAAACTTCCAGTTTTCTCTGGAAATGACACATTGGTTTCTACAAGCTAGTCATCAAAACTAACTCAGCATTCCTGAAATGAAACTCCTCACTGATTCTTATATAAACCCACTTTGTAAGCAGGGTAGCTTGTTCTTAAAAAAGAAAAACAAAGCCTAAGCACTATGTTGTATTTCTATTAACTGTAATCATATCAAGGCATCATCTGTATTCAGTCAGCAGAAGACCATTAGATCGCACATTCTTTTGAGCACAACTCCCACTTTGCCTGAAGGAGGGAAGCAGAGATAGATCAATCACCGCATTGCAGCAGCGTAGCCACCACGAGTTGAGAGTTCTGCGTACCTTTCTTCTGAAGCTGACGTCTGAGATGGTCTAATTGTGGCCCAGAACAAACAAGGTATCTTGCTTTTATTTATCCACATATTTGCCTCAGCACTGGTCCCTCTCACCCCCAGTACTCAGTGTACCTGATGTGTAGGAAAGCTCACTGTATGGTAACCAGGAGATACCAGAAACTGCTCTTCTCTTTTGCTAGTAGATGATACACACGCGTGCGCACACACACACGCACACATTACCCCAGACAGAAACACTCACACACACAGATGGCACCAATGGCCTCATCCTGTTCCCTCTCTGGCTGGTCAGGATGAAGGTCCATTAGTGGAAAACACATACATACGTGTACAGCATGGCCCTAGTAGCTGGCTCTTGGATCCTCTCAGCTCCAGTTGCCTCATACACAGACACAGACATGCAAACTGGTCTCAGCCAGCCCCAGACCCCACGGTGTCACTAGTAGCTGGCTTGGACCACCTTGTTACATTGATCTCTCTGGTATCCAACCCAGACTTACAGCCACCTCGATACCTGGCTCCCAAGCCTCTTATCCTGCCTGCCGCTGGTCCTGCTTGATAGTCGCTATCAAGTCCCTGACATACGCACCCAGATGATGGGCACAGAACCCCATATCTCCCGTTGCAGATACAAAGACACATGAGCCCCTGCTGTGACCCATGGTTCCTACCTCGGCTGCTGGCGCTTAAATCTACACACACACACACATACATGCAGAACAGAGAGTGCCCTCACTCGGGATAAGAGTCAGAAATGGAGTTTAGTGAGAAGACGGGGCAGACTGTGCTGACGAGGCGCAGGGGGCAGTCAGATGAGCGTACTGACCAGCCCTGCGTACACATGGCTGTCCCCTTTTATCCCCTCGATCCTTCCTTTTCTCCATCTTTGCTTCCTCTTCTAAACATCCCATCATAGGTCTTGTACAATCCCCAAACACTCTTCCTTCGCATCCCATAACATGTCCCATACCCCCAGGCAGTAACCCCCTGAGTGAGTTATTTGGGCTTCCCTCGTCTGCCATGGTGCTTCTGTGCTTCTTTATGTCATGGAGATGAGCCCTTAATCATATAACCTAACATAACCTGTTTAAAAAAGAAGTAATTATGATTCATGTATTGAGCAAACTGTTATTAGATAGTTAATGTATTATAGGTGCTTCCTCTAGAAGGTTCAGCAAGTGTATACAGTGGTCACTGCCTGAGATGCAGTTATTTCTATGTAGAAATCTGAGATATGTTCTCACTAATATTGCAGGTGTATTGTTAGAGGATTTCATCATTTGAAACCATGTGGAGAACAAGGAAAGGGAAGTTAAATAGTAAGAACTAATCCTTGAATTAGCATGACAGACCAGTTTTGCATAAAATCACACAGTGAGAGAGTGATCAGGGACTCACTTTTCTCATCTCACAGGAATATTGAGTGTTTATTTAATTTCTTTTGCTGAAATTTTTTTAGTTAAATCACATCTAGGTCATCTCTCATGTTCTTAATAATTACTATGGGCACTTCTGATATAAATTGCACCCTGCATTGTTGAATGCAATTTCAAATTGTTAATTAAGGAGTGTCAGACTCACAAAACATTAATTAATCATGAAGTATCTAGGCAGCACGTGTGTATATGCTTGCTGAAAATAAAACAGCTAGAAAATTTTTTCTTGGTAGTCACGCTTCTTAGGCAATTCAGAATACCGTATACTAGATCATAAGTGCAAAAGTCATTGCTTTCCTGTCAAGTTTGCCCAGACAAAATATACATCCGAGTCCTCCGCAGCATCATGTTCCCAATAGTCAGCAGGAGAGCCGCTTCGTTACGTGGAATTGCTTTGTCCCTCACCCACCGCCTGACTCCACTGCATGGCTTCACACACACATGACGTCAAACACAGTGGGAAGCGTTGCACCTGCCCTTTACCTCTTATACAGCTTGCTCTGACGTGCTGTAAGTTATCCTCATAGTTTGGAAACCGACCACGATGTACTGCGCTCTGTGTCTCAGGATGCAGGGAAACCATTGTGGATGCGCTACGGAATTACCTGTTCCCGTGCAGCGGTTGTTTGTCTGGACGTGCCGTACCAATGGCCTGGTCCCACACGCTTCATTCACACTGTGTATCTGGATAGTAAAAAGGAAATGCTCTGGGTAACTTAGAGCTACTGTGGGGCTAGTTTCATGCAAAGTTAGCCCTCATTTCGCGTGAATAGTGAGATTCTTTCCATTTTGATTTATTAGGAGCACCTGATTGGTGTAATTGGTACACAGTTATTTTTCAACTGTTGCTATCTTGAATTATTAACAACTGATAGTTCAGCAGAATAACAACATTCGTTTC
>NW_008824051.1:4633744-4634995 GCF_000699105.1 Pygoscelis adeliae
CTGAATATCTGAATTCTTTGTTCTGGCTACATTATATGCACCCTGCAATAAAAATTTCTCTAGTGGGGGAGGACTATCACTTCAGCCTCCAATAATATAAAACAGAAAGAGCAAAATGTACACGAAAGGTGATGAACTATAGTGCTGGAAAAAAAAAAGACTGGGACTGAAAAAACCATCTCTATGCTAAGTTAAGCCAAAAAGGATGAGTGTCTTACTGGTGTTAGAGATGGAAGAATAAGTTTTCTGGAGTTAACCACGACAGATTTTAGTGAAGCCACAGTGCCAATTCAATGAGAATACAGAAGACATGACCAAGTTGAAATTGAAGTTACATAGAGACGTAACTGAAGTTAAGTTGTGCCTAATTTTGTCATTTAGTGTTGTTATTTGCTGAAAATGGTAGGTCTCCCATCCAAAATCTCATCCTTTTTGAATACAGTTTTTTAAATAAATATATTTAAACCCCTCTATTTTATCGTTTTATTCGCCTTTTTAAAGAAGGACCTTTTTGCTAAGAAAGAGGACAATATAGTACTACAACTATGCAACTAATCTTCATCAAAGAAGGTTAAAGTGGTGCAATATCATACTTTTCTTTAAAACCAAATGCAAGATGTAACAAAGGATTTGTTTTAGGAAGGCTAGGTATGCAAATACCACATTAATTAAAATAATGCAGACTTTTGTACTAACATCTCATATATAAACTGGTTTTAGTCAACTGAAATGGATATCTCAGTGCAGTTCAGTGCCAATTAAAACATGAACATGCAGAGCAGTAGCAAAGTGTCTAATTCTCTTCAGAGCCACTGCGTTGTCGTGTATCTATGAATGCTAGGACGAAAAGGTCATTTTTGCTTAAAGGAGCCTTTGTAGTTAAGAGCAGAATGTATTGTATGAAATCCTTAAGATATACTACACCACTGTGAACCCACTATATTTCTCACAGACCATCATAAACTCTTATCAGCTCTCTTCTCATTAAACTGCCTTTGATAGCAAGCAGCACCAAATGCAGAGTAAGGAATTGCAGACGTGGACTTAATATTAGGAAATAGTTTTTACAACAGATGACCCATATGTGAAACTAATTTTCAATTTTAATGTTGATGTGTCAGGATATATTTTTCTCGTAAAAGAAAAAAAGTGAGTTTTATTAAGTCATATAAACATCATAAATTGATCGTTTGCAATTTGTGTTAGGGATAAAGACACCAAAGCTATAAGAATAAAACAATTCCAAGTCAG
>NW_008824051.1:4635020-4635379 GCF_000699105.1 Pygoscelis adeliae
AAAAAGTATATGAATTCTTTTGAAGAAAAAATGGTGGCTCAACACTACCACTAAGGACATAATTCAAGATGTTTAACAAAAGGGAAATCTGGGATGTTAAGGATTCTACTCAAGAAGCTAAGAAATAATAGCATCAAATAACCACAGCTGCATAGAAGCACAAAACCCCATAGAGGTGGTCACTTCCACTGCTCAGGCCCCTCAATTCTCTAAGTAAAATTCAGCCTATGTTGAAGTTAATGGCTGAAAAAAATGGGGATAAAAAAAGGCAAAAAAAATGCCCTGTGCAGATTAATAGCAGAGCTGAGCCTCATTCAAGTTCTCTGAACTGGTCTTCTGCCCAAATTTCCAAATAAAAA
>NW_008824051.1:4635407-4644330 GCF_000699105.1 Pygoscelis adeliae
TGCTTGTACACGCACGTTTTCCGTATAGCCTCTGAGCTGTTAAATCTGAAATCAGAAATACAGTCCCCAAAGGCTGGAAATCCTGTGTGATAATTTTTGTACTATTGCAGGTATTCAGATGTTACACAACAGTGGCCGTATGATTACCTCCGCAAGTAGCTAATCGCACCCGTTACGCTTAATAAAAAAAAAGTTTAAGTCACTGTGGAATACTGAGCCCTTTGCTTCAATGCATGAATGAGTTTGAAAGGAGCAGGCTGTTACAATAAAAATAACAGATTTAACTACCAGCTGCTTTTCAGGGAAGAAAGCATAATGGAGCGGTTTGGGCTTAGAAACTTTGGTGGATTAAAAGGTGAAAAGAAACCAAACGAAGAACAACTCTGCATCTTATCTTTAATGTCATGTGATGTGGAATTTATAAGCAAATTTAATTAAATAACAGAAACAGAATGATCAGACTTCAGTCGTGACAGCAACAAGCTCCTGCAGTGCTTATAATTATCATTTATTCTGTGCCACGAGACAGGTCTGATTAGAAATTGAAATCGGCAAGCTCGAGTTCAGGATTGTACTCACCACGATTATTTCGTTCCTGTGCTCCAAGTAATTGCAAGCTTCCCAGTCTCCGCACTTGGAATTGTGTTTTCTTGGAACTCAGGTGACCAGTAAGAAACATATATGGAAAGACAGAACAAATTTATTTCTCATTTTAAATTCCTCTTCCTACTCATCTGTTCTTCTCCCTTGCTAAGTGGACTTTTGCCTCTATTCCATCAGTTAATTTAGCCTGATTACCTGTCTGCTTCTCTTGCCATCTTTATTCGTTCCTCCTAATTGCAGAGCACAGACCCTGAATTTATACCTTTATCATCAGGTCTCCTTCTAATTCAGTGAGACAATATGCTCAGATATTGTGGTAATACACAAGTATGACAGCAGCTCTTGGAACCAGCAACCACTGACCCTTGCCAGGCAACTCTCAGCTCCACGTTATGCAATTTTACATGCCAAGAAATAAATCACAGGCTGTTGCACATGTTAGTTCGTGTACGGATTTTGCCATTCACACAAGTGTACTATCTAGCCCCTTTTTATGCAACGGTTAACTCACTCTCTGTATACATCACATTTACAGAAGCTGCACAGTTGCATTTAGACATACAGTTAATATAGACCATAATAAAAAATTACATTTCCTATGTGGTATTTCCTAAGTAATACCCCCCCCCCAACGAACTCCTAAGTTTTGTTGAACATGTTTCCTTCGATTTAATTTACACTATAATAAAGCTCTCATGTTCTTGCAGCACTTAAAAGGTTTTCCGATCCTTCCTCCTCCTGGAAGTCTCGTCACTCAGTCTGGAATATGAAGCACAGCATCCGCATTAGTATTCACTGCGTGCGTGGCAACATTGCCCTGGTGTCTCAAGTGGGTTTAATATTTTAGAGACCAGATGATCAAACTCCATGGGAACATAGAACGTGAGAGTGGCAGGGCAATAAGTGATGAAATAGAAAAGGTGAAAAAAATATCACGTCCTATGTGACCACACATCTACATTAAAAATAATTTTACTGTAAAAACAAGCAGTTAACTATGCCACAAGTAATTAGGCAAATAGCGTCATTATTCTTTAAGTCTCTCAGAGAACGTTTGCTATGGTTAGTGGATAGCTGATAGCGATAGCAATAGTGATAGCGATAGCTTAGGGGATAGCTGATGACATGTTTAGTTCCTCCATTACCTGCTGTTTAAGCCACGGAATGTCAAATGTCATCACTTCATGGGATGAATCACCTGGACCACAAGTACCCACAGTCCTCGAGCAGACAGCAAATATCTGATCAGCAAGATGGAATTTTTAAAGTAGTTGCAGAGACCTATTTTGAAGTTCAGACTGTTTGACCTTCACCTCTCCGTTTTCCTGAATCTCCAGCTGTGAAACAAGGGTAAGAGGGGATGTAATGTAGCTGCTGGAGTAAGCTACGGGGATACAGCCGTTCGCTCGGCCAATTCATCCGGTGTGGCAGAGGCCAGCACGACTCCTGTGTGTCACACCTTTGTTAGAACACCAATAGCAGTTGAAAGTCCCCTAGATTCTTAGATGTAATGTACAGTGTATGAGCAAAATGTTATTAGGAAAAGTTTTCTATGTTACAGAAATAATTGTTCTACGCTATAAAATAATAAAGTGGCTACAGTATAGAGAAATGGTATTACTCGTGAAATATAGTCTTCCAGACTGATGGATGCCTCAGATGCTTCAGAGAAGGGACTGAATTGTTCCTTCAGACTGAATTCTTGCATCTTTAGCTTTTTTGCACTTTTAGCATTTTTTAGTTTTTAGCAATTTTGCAGTTTTACCATTTCCAGTTTTAGTATTTGTGTGGTTCTTATGGTTTTTGCTAGTTTGGTGGGGTTTGTGTGATTTTCATGTTTCATGTGATTTAGCATGTTGTAGCATGTTATACTGTTTTCTGCATTTTTTGCTTTTTGTGTGTGTGGTTTTTGTGATTTTATTGTGGGTTTGTGGTTTTTGTGTGTTCTGTGTGCGTTAGCAGGCTTAGTGTGTTTTAGTGTTTTAAGCAATTTTTTTATGTTTTAATGTGTTTTAGAATGTTTTATCAGGTTTATCAGGTTTAGCATTTTTTTTGCATCTATAGCTTTTTTGCAGGTTTTGTGGTTTTTTGCAATTTTTCTTCATTTTTAGTGGTTTTAGCAGTAAAGCATATTTCTTTTGCCTTTTTCCAAGCTGCGGGATACTTCTTAGCAGCAATAAAAACAGCAGGAAAGCGAGTCTGTCCCCAGCTACGTCAGCCTAATCATCAATTAACTCATTTCTGAAGATGAACCAGCAGATTTTCCCCAAGATACTACCAAAGCAACAGAAAAAAAGTAGAGAAAACATTTTCAAGAACAGCATATTTTTTAAATTTATAAACAGAAATTAAGATTTTTTTCTTATTTCTCACCTCTTGTCTCTAGCGAGTATCTATAAACCTTTCCCTCTTGAAATGACTGGAAGGAATGTGGAAACCAGAAAGCCAAATTACGGCTTAGGCAGAATATTCTCAAATTACAAATAACCCAGTGAGGAGTTCGGTCTCATTGTGAAACCAAAATTGTTTTCTGAGAACATAAATATAAAATTGAGTTGTTTGATATCTATCACAGCTTGGGCTCAGACAGTAAATTTAACGTATAAAATTAACAGCAATTCTACTCTTACTGTAGTGTCAGAGCACAACATAAGTTAGAGTAGAAGTTTGTAGCTGTTGCTTTTAATATGTTTTCTGGTATGGAGATAGGAAGGGACTTGCAATTCCTACATAAATGAAATGCTTTTACAACAACCAAATCCAAACCAAGCCAACTCTAAGTCAATTATGTTCTTTACCCCGGGATTTTAAAGAGCCCTATAAATTCCGGCTTTTGCACATCACTGGTGTGAATGACCCCGTCCCACCTCGGGAGCCGCAGTGCAGGACTTGGAGAACAGAACCATAACACCTCCTTAAGGACCTGCCAAGGTTTCAGCCAAACTTCCTGATAGCATAATAAATAGCTAGCATGTCATGTTTTTTGCTTTTAACTGCCATTTTCTGAGCTGGAAATGTAATGGAATTGCTATACCACTGTGCAGCCCCAACTTGCCTAATAAATTAAATACTCCAAATGAAAATGAATGTGTTTTGGATGCACTATTATAAATTGTTTCTATAAGTCAGAACTCAACCCGCTGTGCTGCTGAGAGCAAAAATTGCTCTTTGGTAATTGAAATGAGTGATCGCTTGTCAGGCACCAACATTAGTTATGCGAGTTTTCATTCTCAAACAGATTCTCAAGTGAATTAACTTCACTGACCTGAACCAGAGGATTACAGAAGCACTATTTTACAGACTGTCTTAACCATTGCCTCCCCCTTCACTTGCTGAATGTGAATAAAACTAGATAATTCTGATAACTGTCAGTCAACTAGCATATTCCTGAGAGCTTTCATGCAGTCAGACCTGAAAGACTTCTATGCCATGTGTCGCAACCCACAGGTCTATGAACTGCTCAGGGTGCTAACAAAGTGCATTAGATTTCTTACAAACAGGAGCTGAACTGATGAACTTGTTGGGCTATTATGCAAATAAGGACTTACAATTTCTTAAAAACAAAGTCATTCAACAATACCATTTTAAAGGCTTCTGCTGCCAAGGCAACTTTTGTAATAGGACATGCAATTTGTTAACCGTTCAAAATCCCTTGATTTCAAGGTACACAGCATTTGTGAGCTGTGATATCGATAACGTTCTTTCCTCTCTGATACTTTCCATCTGGAAATTTCCTTATTCATTACAAAATCGGATATTTCAACATTCACCCAATTTTAGAGAGGTGGGAAAATCAATGTTCTTGAAAATTAAGTGATGCCTCATTGACAATAAATCATTAGGATAATCAGAAATAAACCTAGGCTTCCCTGTCATGTATTTAAAATATTAAAATATGCTGCCTCTCTTCATTAGAAAAGGTTTTCTTTTGTTAGTGAAATGTGTCACACTCAATGTATTCAAATTCCTTTGCAAGCTATAGATAAACCTTACAATGCAGTGTCGAGACACAATCGCTTAATCTCCATTGTAAGGGTGAAATAACAGAAGTGTAGAAATGTTAGGCCATTTGACCATGATCACATAGTGAACCTGTGTCAGAATACAATAGTTCATCTGCTTCTCAAGTTTGCAGCAACGACACAGAAAACCTACTTCAAAAGGTCTGGTGGGACTGTGCAGATGACCACCTACTCATTCCATCGATTATTAAAATAAACCAGCCTCCTCCCGTTGGAGGAAGAGAATTGGCTGTTTGGGAAGAACAGATTTTTGCTTTTTTCTGAGTTTTCTCTTCCAGTCCCAGCAACAAGAGAATAAACAGATGATCCAAATTCTCTGACTCCCCAGAAAGATTCAGTCCAGACTTTAAGGCCAGGGTAGTTTGATTTTATCTGAAAGTCTTTTCTCATTCCCACCCAGTACATAATGTCCTGAGTACCATAAAAACAAGTCACTACTTTCCATGCAGGGTCTTTAATGACTCCAGTGGGAGCTCCAGCAGGTTTCAGAGGTTTCTGTTTGTGACCACCCACCCTCCTCCGTGCCAGAAGTAGCAGAGGCAGCAGATGTGTGCAGGCTCCCCAGACAATACGGTCTTCAGTATTGTCATATGAGTTCAAAGGCTGGTAAATGTGTGCTGATACTTTTCACCGAAGTGGATTAGGGAACACTCACACAAAACCATCTTGTCAGCAGAAGTGCAGGGGCAGTAGCTTCGAGAAGAGAAATGGTGATGAGCAGCTAGGTAAGCTGCTTGGGTAAGTACTGATAAACCGCTGCAATGAGACCTGGAAAAGCAACTCCAGTGATCCCTGTAGTCTGGCAGCTTTTATCGGGATTTGTCTGGAAAATATCCTTCTAATGTTTGCTACACAGGTTTTCATTTACACTACAAACGCAGGGACAAGACTTTCTAATCCTGATGTATCAGTGCTCAGCACTGGGCTGAGTGCTCAAAGAGGAAAAAAGTAGTTACAGTAACAAATCGCTTCTGAAATTCTTTGAAGCTCATAAAATTGCTATTACAATCTGAAGGAAGCTCGACATGGTTCATCAAAGATTCATCGCTTGTTGTTGTAGATTTCAAATGATGAATGAGAGAAGGTACATTAAAATTCTGCTGCTGCCGCTACCACTTCAGGAAGCTTTTGGAGGATAAATACTGCTTCTAACTTAAAGGCAACAAGTTTTGAAAGAATGATTCGCATTTTCCGATACAACTTAAGAATCTTATTTAATAATTAACTTAAAGGGACATTGTCTGCTCTTGTAAGGCAGACCCATGATAGAAAATACAATAAATTCCTTCACAGATATTCAAAGCCAAACGCTGGCTGCTGCTGTAAGAATGAGAGTGCTCTGGATGACAGTCAGGACTTACCAGCTTTAATTTTTCTCCCACAGACCTTGCTAACTGCATTTAGGTTTTCAAGGCCAAAAAGTCAAAGAATGAGCACGTTTGGGGAGTGTCTTCAACATCCCTTGAAAAAAGGCTCTCAAATGACCTGAGGTGCCTTACAATGACTGCACAGCAGTGCTTGTCAAAAATGAATTTCAAATGAACTTGTTAGAAAAGCCACTGCAGTCCAGAAATACGGCTTCCTCTTCTTGCTTAGTATAATCCCATAAGCAATATTACTGGTTGGACCTGCTGTAAGTGGTAGATACACAGAGACAACAGAAGAGCAATTCCCTTTGTTCATTATATTAACAGACAAGAATTTCTTTAGCTTCTAGAGAGCTTGTATGTGAATGTGCATATCAAGGAGCATGAAGTCAAATACCGAAGTATTTAAAGGCTTATAAATGGACAATAAAAGGGATATAGAAAAACCTTAGATTCCTTTATAGTTCATCTCATGCAATCTCTTAGAAAATACATACATACCTATAAAAAAGTGCAGCCTACTTGAGTGCTGAACTCAAGGACCTAAAACTGAAATATTAAGTGACCAAATTCAAGGATGAGGTAAGCTCTGGTGGAAGAAACAAGGGTTAAACATGTATCCACTTTGCAGAAGTTTGGCTCTGTTTAATATTCTAACTTCCCAGGTGGTTTTACTTCCCATCTGATTATAAACTCTGGTCCCCAAGTGCATTGGCTCAAAGGCCAGATGCCCACCAGTAACCTCTCCACACCACGAAAGGTGAGAGAGTGCTTACGCCAGTGCTTGCAACTGGGGCATGTTCCTGCCTGTGAAGACAGCTCTGCTCTTCTGCAGCTGGGTTAGATCTATAAAAATCTATCATCCTTTGCCAAATGGAGGCAACTTCTATGCTTCTGATCTAGTATAATAACAAATTTGTGCTGATGCAGATAAATACATTTGAATATCGTATTCCTGTACACATGTGGCTTTATTTGTACTCCAAAATAAAAAGGATTTCTATCAAATCAGCTCATTTCCATTTGTACCTCGTTAAAACAAAAATAGGATGATTTGATTCTCAAATAAATGTCCACAAGCAGACAAATGATGGGGATTAGAACCAGTGCCACTCTTTTAGTCTGAGCTTGCACTGGGCTTGCTTTCAATGCAACACTGAAAGATGAGTAAAACAGGATGTCATTGTGTGACAGTGGGTGAAAGGTTAGAGCAAAAAGCTATTAGAAGTGCAAAATTAGTGCAAAATAGCACTATAATAATAAAAGCTATTAGTGCGAAATACTGAAATGGGGAGCTTTTTGGACTTTTTATTCTTTACATTTTAGTGCTTTTTGGCAGCATCAAATTACAGCATTACATGCATTCAGAGGCTAGAGCACACTTAAGTTTGTCAGTAGGCCCTAAGGCACAGCAACAAACCAGGTCAGGTACTGATCTCGGTGACAGCGGAACAAATACATTTTGAGTAATTCCACTGAATTCAGTTGCTTCCTCCCATGAGAAAAAGTATTAATTATTTATGATTATAATACCATCTAGACATGTAATTCCCAGTTTCAGCTATGCAGTGCCAGGCATTACTCAGAGAAAGAAACAGCTCCGTCTCACAAGAGTTCATAATCTGAAGTGACAAGACAGACAAAATGAGAGAGAAAGGAAGCACTATCACCTCCAGTTAGAGGAGATGATGAGCTGAGAGATTAAGTGCCTGCCCAAAGTGACAAAGGAAGCTGTGTAACGGGCAAGAAGTGAACTCTCATTTTCTCAGTTCTGATAACTCAACCATGAGACCTTCACCTCTTAAAGAGGGATTATCCAGCTTTGCCTTACTTTTATATCCTTTCTGGTTAGCTGATTAGAGTATGTACCCTGCAGTTAACAGGAGCGAGTAGGCCGCACTCAAGTAACATTTTAAAATGTCTAAAGTATTTAGGAGTCTAAGGGTTCACCTCTGTGGAAAATGAATCAAAAGAGCAACAAGGGACTGAAGAATACATTAGGTATTCTGCATTAACTTCCTCTGTGGGCACCTCCAGTGCAAACTACCTGTGAAACTGCAGACTTCGCTTTACAAGGCTGTAGTGTATAGAGTGCAAATACAAGGACCTGGTGAGGAATAGCTACCACGTGGCAAATTCTTACTGCTTTCTCCTGCGTACTCCAGTCTGGGTATGTGGACAAGTGTTTCATTTCATTTTCAAGAGGTTCTTAGGATCCTTAGCCCTATTAAGTAAATATGCAAATATTTTGTGAAAATCAGACTTGCACTCCAAAGTAATTTAGGAGCTTTTGAAAGTTTTATCCTCGGTGTAGAGAAGTTAATAATTTGAAACACAGTTTCTAATTCAGTGGATGTTCTGGATTTATGGTCATTTGCGAACAGAATCTGAGTCCTTGAACGAACACAGCAATGGTCCACCTGGCTTCAGCTGCTGTCTTTGATAGCAGCCACCTCTAGACGTTTCAGAACAAAGTGGAAAATTCTTTGTAAGAGATAAGCTGGTCATAGGGCAAATAGTCTGCTGAACTCAAACCACTGGCAATTGGATGGCTCCTGAAAGCTGTGGGTTTCTAACTCTTCTACGGTTTTATTCTTTCAAATGAAACTATGGAAGTGTTTGTTACCTATATAAGGGTACAGGTTCACATGGAACAATACTGAGTATTTGGTACTCAGATACTTGCAAAAGTATCTGAGTATACTCAGATACATACAAAAGATACTTGCATCTTTTGTGACAATGCGTTCATTGATTAAAATGGGGCATATATTTCTTCTCATGTTTCACATCTTTGCCGCTTAATTTTTTTTCAGTGCTCCCATTGTTTTTATGTTATAAGAAAAGATAGATAAGAGCCCTTCTCCACTGGATATTTTATACAATTTTATAATTCATTTATATACCTCTTTATGGCTGGACGACTACTCA
>NW_008824051.1:4644675-4648091 GCF_000699105.1 Pygoscelis adeliae
CAGCTGGGGGAAAGCGGCCGGGGGGGGGGCAGTGACCGCTGCTCGGGAACTGGCTGGGCATCGGTCGGCGGGTGGTGAGCATTATGCATCACTTATTTTGTATATTCTTTTATCATTATCATTATTTTCCCTTCCTTTTCTGTCCTATTAAACTGTCTTTATCTCAACCCACAAATTTTACTTTTTTTTTTTCCCAGTTCTCTCCCCCATCCCACTGGGGGGCGGAGGGGAGTGAGCGAACGGCTGTGTGGAGTCTAGTTCCCTGCCAGGTTAAACCACACCACTTTGATATGTACTAAAGTGCACCCAACAAAAGGGTGGGTGGGAGGAAGGCTTCCAAAACTGATGTAGTGATGCTGGTCATTAGGCATAGGAAATAAATCTTCCTTTCAGACAAAAATACCCACCCCGAAACAGTAAAAGCTGAAGCTCAGCAGGGCAGTGAAAATTGCTCTTGCCTGACGGTATTTTTCAACCTGGCGACCAGTGTGTGCTTGTAAAGACAAGGTAGGTCAACATCATTGGCTGCAAATGGCTAAGAAGAGTTTTGGACTGGGATGTTCTTACCTTCTGAAAGGGCAAGTGATTCAGAGTGACGAAGTGGATGTCATCTGCTTTGTAGTAAATGTGGCTACACGATGAGATGTTTCTTGGCAGCTGGGAGGACATAGCCAAGCTTGTATTCGCTCGTGTTCTTGCAATGTTGACAAGGGCAGCATTCAAGTGGGCTTCAACAGTCCCGAGCCCCGCAATAAATGATATCAAACCGAGAAATCACCTTTGAATAACAAGGCGCTCTAGAAATTTGCTAAAGAATCTGTCATGTTTGCTATATTTTGTATTTGCATTTCATTTGGGTTTTTTTGGTAATACATTTAGATTTGCTATATATTGACAGTCAGGTAAGGACTGAAAATGTGTTAAATATGTTTTAGAAAGAAACATGGATTCTTAATCCAAAAGAAGCAAACATATGTACTGCTAAAGCTGCTATTAACATCACAACTTGCACCTCCAGTAACTCCAAGCTGTCAGTAACTCTGACAGACACAGTAATTATTTGAAATGTTTAGAAATAGCTAGGGTCAAACTTTGCATTCCTGTTAACTGCTGCAGCCTGATTATTTTCTGTCTTGTAATTTATATTGCTTTTTACACCAAGCAAAATACCGTATTACAAAAAATATATTACAGATGGAGCGGAAATTCTGGTTTACTTGTACGATATATTACTTGTACTATTATTTGCTTGGTACTCTATATTACTATGCACAGGTGACAGCTATTCTGTAAGACTGGATCTCTGCTGTGTTACTTAAGACATTTCCATAAATTTTGGCGTGGTTTGTAGGAGCTATGCTTTCCAGTCAGTGTTTCATGCTAATGATCAGTGGTTGCGAATCTACTTAACAAGACTGAAACTGTCAGCACAGCGGGACAGTCAGATTTCTTCAGATCTGTCAGGAGACTGGTGATATTAGGGATATTTCACGGGAAAAAAGGAGCAACATCTATTCAAGCTTTGGACAAAATAAGAGGTTTTGGCTCTTTTTAACTCTTCACTCCATTTCCATAATATACGACCTAAACATGGGGTCCCATTACTAGAAAAAAAAATTTTAAAAGCGCTTTACATCCGTCAGAGTTTTACTGAGAGTTTGACTACCCAGAAAGTCATGGAATTGGGCCACAGAAGTACATTTTCTCTTGCATGAGAAGATGGCCAGCAATTTAACGGTAAGAAAATAACTGCTTTAATTGTGTAAGCACTTAAAAGTATTTCTAGAACTGTGATTTATTAAAATGCAGCAGAATATCCTCCGCAGCAAACAGCTTCATTCTTGGGTTGAGATGTACCACTGAAATGATTAGAATTTTGTTACAGCATGTTCATTGGTTATCTGGGAGAAAAAAAGGGGAATGCTGTATTTTAGAGCAGAATTTTCCCCCCTTCCCACAACTTTATTACTGTGCAGAATAAAAATAAATCAGAGCAATGTATTCATGAGTAATGAATGATCAAAAAACTCACCAGAGCAGGAATATGGATTGAGATCACCAATGCAAAGTCCAGCGCAGCATGGATGGCAGTCTAATATTTGTTGCTTCCCAAATAAAAATATCTTGCTGTATGTCAACCTTTTGATCTCCTGCTCTATTTGTAACAATTCAAGCTTTATCTAACATCCAACAACATTTGTGATTAACTAAAATTATTGGTGGTTTTTCTTCTATTTTTAATTTCCATTGACCTCTTGGTGGAAATTGTACAATGCTAAGTGGGGCTCACATGAAATAAGAGGTAAGATTTCCGTTAAGTTCCACGAAGCCAGATTTTTACCAAGTTGGTATAACTTTCTGTGACAGTCTGGCATGAGCACTGAAATGTTACACTTATCCCTCTGAAATGCATGTTCCTTCTTCATTAATATAATTCAGTTGTGATATAATGGATGTGATATCAAGATCTAAAGGACAGAATCTCTACCAGCAAAACTCTAGGGACTTTCCAGTGTGGACCTATTTCCCATGTAGCTCTAGAGTAATGGACATTAACTGGAGTCTATTGGAAACAATGGAAAATCTCCAGTAAATTCAAGGATTTTGGATCATGCTCTGTAAAAAATTTTTTTTACAAAAATATCTGCGTGGAGACAGAATGGAGAAAGGAAAAGCAATAGATTGCTAATACCCATACTAATGTATGAGTAATCATGACCCCAACAGCAGTGCCAGATCACAACCACCTCAGCACAGTTTCTGTAAGATGATGTAGGTTGAAGAACTTTTTCTTCCACTTTCAGTGGCTTAGTGCAAAAGGAGGAGTATGGCCCAAGGAAACAGATGGAAAAACATTTCTGACAGCTTAAGTGCAGTTAATTATTTGTAGGCGAAGCATTCTGCTATCAGCATTGATTTGCTGTATTTGAAACTGAAACAGTCATAGCAGCAACTATTTTATTCAGCATTGCTGCAACTACCTGACTATAAATAGGACAGGAAGAACCACAGAGCAACACCTTGCCAACGGGGCTGCCTTTCCATCACTTCCAGGAACAGGCAGCTACAGGCCAGCACACTGTGTAGTTACCCCTTTGGTAAGCAGCTCATTCAGGTCTCATCCTCTCACAGTTTGTTTTTCCATCTCCTACCTTTTTCCTTTAAGCAGATTCAACAGTTACGAAAAAAAAAAGGGTATCATATGTATGGAAAGATTTCACAAGCTAGGTATCACCATTCTCACTTTACAGATGGTGCAAATGAGGAAAATGAATACTCATTTAAGCGTGTGCTCATTGCACACCTGTTGGAAGGAGCAAAGGGAGATGACATGTTATCTTATGACTTTTGTGGGATTTATCTGTATCACCAGAGGATGTGAAAAAGAAAACTGCTGTTCCTAAGTAATGACATTC
>NW_008824051.1:4648154-4661235 GCF_000699105.1 Pygoscelis adeliae
CCTCCACCAACCAACAAGGAGGAACTGGAGACAAAAGGGATAGCATAGATTATTTCTCCCTTAAAAGTGTGACATGAGAAAGACACTGCCTTGTGACCAAAGATCACAGCATTTTCTCTGTTCTTCATCAACAGCTATGCAGTTCTTTACTTCCCTTGCTTGGGTCAAAGTATGCTTAGCTTGTGTTTAGCCAGTTATATGGCCAGGGATTAAGAGGGCAACAGATAGCTTGTATCCCTCAGTCTTCCTTCCTCTATTTGTGCTGCTTCTCTTATAATATGGCTGGCAAGTCTAACAGAGAAAATGACAAATCTGGTCTTGAGAACACTCACTATACGTGGGTACAACTGTTCAGAGGCCAGACCACACAGCCACAACACAGAAGAATCCAGGGTAAATTTCTGGACTTTTTACAGTAATCACACACTTCCTGTTATATAACAGAGCTACTTGGCTTTAGAAAAAAACTTTGGGTTTTTTGTACCCTTTGACAAATCCAGGGAGACAACCCTGTCACTGTAAGAAAATTACTAATTTGAATACCAGTATGAATATGGTACCTGCCACTACAGCAGGTAATGGTTTAGCAGTGGACCGCAGCCAAGTGGTAGTAGTCTGTTGGAGTAACCAGCAAGATACTGCAACCCACCTGGGTAACAACACAGAGCAAGAAACATGCTGAGGGCTGTATCTTACTCTGTTGTCTGTGAGGTCCACAGCATTAGTAGCTTCTTGATATTGCCAGACACCTTAGAAGGTCTCATTACTCCCGAGTTCTGGGTTGGAGATACGTCTTACATTAAACACTTCCTCCAATTAATGCTTTGGCCAGTTTCATAAATTATTTCTGCTGAGGAGAAGCTTCACTAAATTCAATGAAAGGGAAAGTATCCTCATATTAAACAATTTTTTTCCATTGCCTTTAAATTAAGATTTTTCTTGAAGAGAAACAAAATGCTATTGAAAGCAGTGGGAATTTGTTTTTGAATAAGGATTATTGGTAAGAACTGAGAACGTTAGCTTTCATTGTGCATTCATAGTAGGGACCAGTTATTCTCCAGAATACTCTGAACAGCTGTGATCGTTAACTCTTAAGAAAGATTAATTTGAGTGGAAAGACAACAGAGAAACCCTTTAAAGAAGACATGGAGAATGGAGAGCTTTTCTATGGGAGGGTGGAAAAAGAGACAATTCACTTCTAACAGAACAGAGGCTGAAAAGGACTGCTCTTTCTACATAGCAGGGTCTTAAGCAGCATGAGATAAGGTGTGTTTAGGCTAATGGTGGCTCAAAAGCAAGTGGAATAAATTATCCAAGCATAAATTTACTCTGGAAATGCGGAAAAACTTTCTAGTACCAGAGCAGTAAGGTATTGGAAACGCTTGTGTATAGCAGTAGTGGGATCAAACAAACTGTTCTGCTTTCAAGTGGAGATTGAGAAGTATATTGATGAAGTGGCCTGAAATAGAGAACCTGTTTTAAATGACCTAGCACTTCCATTCAAGCATTACATCATTGAAGTCACCTGAAGCTACATTCAGAAGACCTATGTATGTAAGTGCCTCTTGTGTAAAGCCAAGAATTAGATGCCAATGCCAGTTACAAAAACTCACAGAGCTTCTGCCCAGCTCTGTAGGCAAGCAATTGACCTGCTGGCAGTCTAGCTCATGGCTAAATCTCAGGATTTGAAAATTGTGTATTTTCAGGCAAGACACGATCATACTTTTACCCATCCAGCCTCACAAAAAAATGGCAGGCCTTTCGATGAAGCTGAGTTTAAAGCACGTATCTGGAATATAGGAAACCTGAATTAAATTTTTTTCCACCTCCTGTGCATCCTGGGAGATGCATGGAAAGATGCAGTCACCTGCTCAGAGTTGGAAGTTTTATGAGATAGCAAGATACCTAGAAGTTATTCACTGTGATTTGCTCTTGTGAATCTAGTTCCTATACTTCTGTAGAACTAGACCTTTAGTTAGGATGTAGAGAAGGAATTCAGTTACAGACAATCGTCAGCTTTTTATGGGTTATGCGTTAATTATACCATGGCACCAGAGCTTTATCAGTGAGCTCTGTAATGACCCAGCAAAGTTTCTTATCTCAAGCACACTCCAAGCGAATACATCTGTATTGATTGCAGGGTCAGTGTGATTTCAAGAGCAGTTTAGCCACCTCTGTAGTGTATGCAATTCAAACTAATGAACCATCAGAGCCCAAATTAGCTTCCCAAGTAACCTAATCTGGCAGATGTGTTTTGTGCTCCCAGAACTGGGAATGCTATGTTGTAAGAAGTTAAACTACATCCAGTAAGACCTTACTGGCTATGTCTGTACTTGTACATTAAAGAATGTCAGTACTTGGGACAACTTGATCATTTAAAATTGTTAGAATGACCCCTGGTACAATTTTTGTGCAGGCCAGCTAGCACTCTTCCAAGCAATGCCCAGGCATGATTTGAGAGTTGGCATGGTCCAGGAGCAGACAGTTTGCATGCAGCAACTGTGCTTTGGAGGCTAACAGGATTTAATCTTGTTAACGTAGCCAGATCAAACCAGAAAGAGTCTTGGCACTGTACACATGCAGTAACTCCAGCTCAGTTTGGACCTTGCCAGACATGAGATGACTCCATTCAGCCACTGCTTCTGCCCCATGCTCTCAAACAGGACGTGTTAGCACAGAGGCAGTACTGAATGTGAGACTGCATCGCTCTTGCTGAAGTCCTGTGCCCAGACTAAAAAGTCCTCAGAGTTTGGTACAGGAACAATCTACTGGCTCTCAATAGCCAGACCAATTCTGGCAGGGTCAACAATGAGCTATGGCTAACAAGACCAGCTGTAACCAAGCTGGGGTACAGATGGGCCTCTCTGCACTCTTCTTTGCAGCATTTCTGGTAGCAATGTACCTTATTAGCTATTCACAATGCGAGATTCAAGTGGTCTCTGTGCATGCACTGGTGTTAGTCTTGATCTTATAGGCTTGCCTACGAGCCAGAGCACCAGTGGCTGCATTGAAATACCTTAGTGACTTTGAGGGAACCAGCCCTGGTCCACTACGTTCAGCACTGAAATATATTTAGCAGCAGTTCTAGACACTTGATGTCTTTGACCTGTCAATCAAACAGATTAAGCTAAAATACAAATAGATTGTTAGTATTTATATAGATGTGTATTTGTATATACATATATATAAAGTTATACAGCCCATATATATGAATTTAAATGAGATTTATATGATAGAATTTAAAAACTTTTAAATTATAAAAAATTGAACATCTTTCAATACGAACCTCATACAAGACAAAAACATTTTGTATATTTGTTTCAACTTAAATTTGACAGCAGAAATAAAGCTGCAACACAGAATTACAGACCATCATTAGCTGGCCCAGTACTTTGTTAGCCAGCATTATCATTAATATAATACGTATTTTACAATCCTCCTTAATATTTGTAGCTTTTACCTTTTTTTTTTTGCAGTAAGAGGAACACTATGCTGATAAGTGCTTGGCATGACTAGGTCAAACCCAATGTATTTATACATATCAATGTATGTTATTGGTGCATCACAAATGAAGTACAGAAATATACTGGATGTTCACCTACAGAAATAGCGTACAATTAGAAAACAGAACACTGCAACTGCAAATTCTTTTGTTGTTGTTATGGGTGGGAAAAAAAACCACTGAAGCAATTCCACAAGATCCGACATCCCTGTTTGGTTAGTGTCATGTGAACATCCCTGCAGAACAGTCACACATCTTATCTGAACTCCAGTCGGTGCTCATTTTCAGAATGTGTTGTGTAGCTGTTCTTTCTGTGTAAGATGATGTTGCCCTCTGCTTCCTCAGTCCAGAACAGTCATTAAGAAAAGAAATTTTGCTCCCTGGAAGACAGTAGGGACTATAGTTTATAATGAATCCACTAAACCAAGCAGCATTATCCCTGGAGAGGTGAATAGTTGTCTAACTTGGCCCACCTTGTTGCTTTTTTGTTTTGTTTTGTTTGGGTTTTGAAAGTCATTTACCACAACACATTGAGAAACAGGAGATAAACACAGTTAACTCAGCAATTCTCCCATGGTACTCTGCTCCTTCTTGCTGGGTTCTCTCCTTCACGTACTCTATTTACTTCTTGGGTTCAAAGTTTTCCTCTTTGCTTTTTTTTTAATCATGCTTCACTTGGTTCACTCGTCCTTGCACCTCCAGCCTTTGTTGTTTTCAGTCCAGTGATGATCTTTCAGTTAAGAGCTCACCAAAGTGTAGATCATGCTGAATGTAAAAGAAAGACACAATATGAAAGTATCTTTTTGAAGCACACAGAGCACTTTGATTTTTATAACCCTTTACTGTCTGTTCCTCAGGTCTGACTGTAATGGCCTGTGCTTTCCTTTGCATTCTTTCTATCTCTCTAAAGCATCTTAATTATGGTGTATTCAAGATGGGTATCAAAAAGCACTCAAGAAATAACAAATTCACTATCGACATCCTACTGCACCACAAGCTGTGTTTGAGCTTATTAAAGTACAGTCTGATGTCTGAATTTGAACAGTCAAGAAACAAAACCATTTTGCTTTAGTGTGTTTGATCTTTAAAACTTCAACCAGCAACTCTCAGCAGGGCAGGCAAGGTTTCCCATGAAACTGGATTATTTTTTTTCCTTTGGAAAAAAACTCCATGCAGTAGAAGAAACATAAAATGCAGACACCAGCTGGAGTGAATCCATACATATTAAATGCAACTCTGAAAAGCGAAGAAATCGCAGTATATTGCCATGGCTCCATTTTACTGCAATTCTAATTCTGACAATACCCAAGAAAGCACAGGAAAATTGAATGTAATTAATACTACTTTATTTAGCACCAGGCAGCGGATTTTGGCTTATGGCCACATTTTAGAATGAAAGAAGCAGGGCTCAGAGGAAGCTACACAGCAATAGAGTCCCAGCAGAAATGCTAGACCACACTACACAGCTGACTTTGACAGGGTCTTTTAGCCAACACAAAAATGTGGAGGTAAAAATGCTTCTCTCTCCAGCCATGCCTTGCCATCTCTCCTTGCACTACCAACAGAGCTTGTCTAGCACAACTGCCATGCTTTTCACTCTCGCCCCCGTGAAAAGGACTGGCAGGCAAAGGCGCTCAGCCCAAACCCACAAAGCTACTGGATGTTAAACTCCGGCTCAGATTCTCATGCCCCATCCATCTCAGTGTGAGTTAGGCACCTACCAGCTTCAGTGAGTCTGGGCCCTTCTAGTTTCTTTCCCTCTTATGTATGCAGACACAGGCACATACACATACACCTTTGGTCAGAAAACTTTGTTGTCAATAATATTTAAAAGTAATATTGAGAAACAACAACCTGCAGCAATGACTTCTCATCAAGATACAGGGAACAACAGAACAGATAACGCACCAGTGAACAAAGGAGAAATAACATTTATCTTCTTCCACTAGCATACAAACCTGCCTTACAGAGGGATTACTGCATGCAAGACTGGCTTGAAGAGACACTCTATGCTAGGCAAATACATTATGGAAGAAGGAGTAGAAGAAAGGCATCGTAAAACAACACCTCCATTTAAAGTGTGTTAACCTTTGTTGTCAAGTAGTTTTATGGTGTGATTACAGGGGTGACTAAAAGCACAGGGATTCTGCCAAGGCCTTACCTTAAATATGATCCTTACATATTCTTGCACTGGGCATTTGTGACTGTGCACTAAGGACATCTGACAGCTGAAAGGGGCAGGGGAGACAACACACAACTGGGGTACATATCTTCAAGAATGTACTTAAATTAGGGGTTTGGACCACACACAGGCTTACCCTGTAATGAAAGGGAGGCTGTAGGAATGACTACAGACATGGTGCATTCCATGTTCCTACCTACTGTCTACCTACCCATTAACTTACCATCTTGAGCATCACTACACCAGTAGGCATATTATTTTTCTTACGATTCTCTTGAATCATAAGAACATTATAATTTTTATTTGATGTAATTTCATTATCATAACATTTTTTATTTCACCCATTCTAAGAGACTATGCAGAGGAGCAAAACTTTTCACCTTGGGTTGGCCCTGGGGCCTGGGTCAGGCCTTAGATAAAACGCTTAATATTCTGCACTGAGGTGTCAGCAGATATGCGCACATGCTGCTCTAAGTGGGCATGCTCCCCTGAACCAAGATCAGAAGTAAGTTTTATAAGACTAAGGAAATGAGCCAATTGGTTCCAGTCATTCCTAAATACAATTTGACATGTCAAATGAAAAGCAGCTACTATTTCCTTAGTGAAATGACCAGACTTACCAGTACAGATAGTAGAAGAAGGAAAGGAGATAGAAAGCTAGCTTACACCAGGCCTCTTTTTGACAGTAACTCAAAGTATCTGCATTCATGACTGCAGGTGGATCATATGCTAGCTCTGAACTATCTGCAGGGCAACGAAAATACCTGAAAGAGCAGGAGAAGACATCTAGAATGACTCTGTAACATTCTGTTTTAAATATGTGCAGATATACACCCTCCTGATCACCAGCTCAGAAGACAATCATCTTCCATGATACAGGAGGAATTTTCCTCTTTTTCAAGCCTCTACTTTCGGACAGCGTTAAAATCAGGATGCTAGCCTAACCAGAACGTTCTTATAGAACCAAGAAATTCATGAATGTGGACTGTCTGTGTTCTATTGATTCTTCAGATTGAAACATTCCCCCTTCTTATATAGATATTTCTGGCTTACTCACTAATAACTTACATATTCTGAGTGACAATATGTGGCGGCTTGTGATCATAGCATGGAGGAAGGATTACTGGGCTTTAATTGCATCTACACAACTGATTTCAGACATGATGAAAGGTGACAGTCTCAACCAACTGATAGCTCAGTTCCTCCAACTCTGAAGAGGAAAAAAGACAATATGGAGTAATATAACAGCTGGCTCACTAATGTTTTCTACGCGTAGCACTGCTCAAAAATTTATCATCCAAATAATTTTAATTGGAAAATGTTTTTCTTCTTACGTAGGAGAAATTTCTAATCATTCTCAGCAATGGCTGGATGTTTGAGAAAATCCTGACTAAAGAACTTTTTTGGCAAAGGAGCTTTTGTCTCAGTTACGTTGCAGTAAAAAGCAAAAGCAAACCAAAAAAGAAGTCCTCAACAAAGTTAATGAACTGCTTTAAGATCAGCACGAATCAGATGAAATATTGTCATTTCTGTTGTTTTGAAATAGTAATGTAACCACTGAAGATTGCTGGGATTGCTTATAGATAGATAGACAGATAGATAGATATAAAACCCCCATACAAGTGACCAGCAGCGAACTTTGAAAGTAAATGTTCTCTTAATAACCTTGCCTTCCTCCCTTCCTCCTTTCCAATATTAGTCACATCCACTTACAATCTCTAACAACGCTGCAAATTCTTTTACAGAGAACACAGGTGAAACCTTGCTTAATTATCTTCATTGGGATGAAGATATTACACAGTATCTTCCCATGGTTTTGTGCAGAACTTTCACAATGAACCCAAACCTGCCTGTGGTTAAAACAGCAGAAATTATGGAGTAATTAGGGCAAAGCATATGGAGAACCATGGAAACAAAGAAAATCAAAAGTTCTCTCCAAAGGCTGGTATCATTACTTAGAGTCTGATCATTTTCACCTTGGATATAAAATACAATTATTTTTTTTTTATTTTAAAACCAGTATTATTGTCACACTTTGGTTGTTAAACCTTAGTACAACAGTACCAAAAAACATTATTTTTATTGCACCCAACCAATAGGGAGAAAAGCATTCGTAGCTTTACTCCACTTAGCTTTCTGAGAACTAGACTGTGACTCTAACTTCTGAATAATACACTTTATCATATGACTCTGCATTACTACCAGCCTTTTGCAGAAAATAGTATACAAAAGCTACTACTTTTTAGTTCCTAGTTGAGATAATGTTTTTTCCTTCTTTACAGAATTATTCTTCAAGCTACTTCACAACAGGAGCTATCTGCTGCCATATGTATCTTTGTAACACAAAGAGACCCCGACAGACAAAAATCATCTGCGCTTTTACAAACATTGTGGAAATGCAAAACTAGTGAAGACTTCAGACCGACAACCACAAAACTGATGTCTCTTGGTTATCTTCAGAGGCAACAGAAGGCTGATCCTCCACCAGAATGCAGAGGAGGATGCCGCAGTAGCAGCTGCAATGCCTGTCCAGAAAACATTAAAGCTGCTCAACAGCAGGTCTTACGGGACCAACTCTGAAAGCCCCTCAGCGAATATAAGCACATAGCAGATATCCAGAGCGGAAACACTCCCCCCTTTTTCACGTGGGCAGGGTGAAGACAACAGCTCTTCATCTACTGCAATCCCTACTCCAAGAGTCTCTAAGAGAGACCTCTCTTGCAGAACAGAAATTCTCTACTGTACAGCAAGAAACAACTTATTTTATACTGCAAAAAAAATAGCATAAAGCTGCCAAAGAAGACGAGAAGCAAAATTCTGTCAACCTGCCCAGTCTCTATTTCACAACTCCAATGAAAAACTTTCCTTGCTAGGGCTGAATGAATAGGTCCAAGACCGTTCAGATATGAACTGCCTTACAGCTACCTATCTGTGAAGTATTTAGAGCCTCACCAAGTTCCACTTTCAGATTCCAGCGTATTTCATTTCCAAGTTTTCATTCAGTTGTGGTGAGTACAACCTGACACCCTTTGGAATATTTATCTAAGTTAGTAACTGAAAGCCACATTTATATTATTATGTTTTCTTTACCCATCCTAAATGTTTATGAAAAATATTTACTTTTTCTCTGGAAACGTAAGTTTCAGCTGCTCATAGGCAAAAGCTTCTAGGCAAAAGATATTCAGCCCTCCTCCTATCACTGCACTTCATAGTTCATACAATCTGCATGTGTGCTGAGTTGGCAAATAAGGCTAACAAGCAGTCAGCATATAAAAGATGGGCTTACCTCCAGAAGTGGTAAAAAAGCAAAGGAACGTTTAACCCCAGTGTGAGCCACTCTTGAGCGCACAAGAACATTATGCAGAAAAGACTATGGATAGAGTACTCTGGCAACACCAGCTAAAAAGAAAGGAACAGAAATCACAGATGTCAGTAAAACACCTCTTTGATTTTAGTCACCTAAGCAGTTTTTCAGAAAACAAACCATCTCTGCAAGTCTCCTGTGTGTCTCTGTCCGTCCCTCGACATACCTCAGTTGACAGACAGCTTGTCTAGGAGCAATGAGTGCAAGACGAAGTGCCAGGTTTGTCCAGGTTCTAACCATGGCTGTACTCCAGGGGCTTGTTGAGAGGCACGGGACAAATAGTTTACTGTCTTAGCTGGAGCTCCAGATTTTTGTCTACAAAATGTAGCTTATACTACTGTCTACCTCACAGAACCATTGTGAGACTAAATGAATACCTGTAAAAGAGGTCTTAAAGAAGTAAGTTTCATTACTGATGCATTCAGAAAGGAAATAATAAAGCTATTACTGAAGCTTCATTTCTATATTGGAGAAGCATCCTTCGAAAAAGGCTGCTTCTACCATTTTGATATGTTATATACACCCTAAAGAGATCAAATCCATTACTCAGTCAGTGTTGCGAGCTAAAACCCACTAAGACAGGAAACTCACTTTCTTAGTAAATACACGGCTCCCCACACTACTTGTTTCAGACCCAAGATGATTCTTTCTATTAAAAGAGAAAGTGAGTGGGCAGCTGGCAGAAACAGAAATTTATGTGATGTTGATTCAGAGTAGTTATTTCTAAAGGCATTTTGCTTTTTTCACTGCTTTTCCATTTCTTAGCTGGCTTTCCTCTCTTGTTTTCTTCCAATGCCTTTTCTCAGAAATCTCTATTTCTCTTCTTCATTCAAGTCATAGAAGAGATCAATTTCCAGCAGTACATATTTCTCAAAGCTAGACAATCCCATACACAGTTCATCTGCATCCCTTGCTGCATCTTGGAGCCACATCAACCAAAGTTAAATCACAAAAAGAATTTGAGGGGCTTCTTTTGATGTAAATTCATTTTCATCTGTCAAATAATTAAAGTGAGCCCTATTTTTTAAAACAATGTAAAACCTACTATACAGCTACTCCCAATGCCTACCTACTCCCATATAGCTGTGCTGCAATGAATTGCATCTTCTTGGTTCTAGGAATCTTTCCACCTCCCATGGAACATATTTTTTTTACTTTCATTTAACTTCACTACCTAAAGTAGTTAACACATTTGGATATCTCTGTGCCTACGCCTTCAACTTAAACATTCTCAAAAGCTTATCTTATGTGGATGACAAATCATAATACAATTACATAGTTCAGATTTCCAGATGGTAGTTACTTATCACTGCTGGATTATTTTTTTTCACTTTTAGAATGTGATTTACAACATGACTATAACCTTTCCCCAAAGAATGATTCATCTTCATCACAAATTGCAGACAAGAAAGGTCTTCATAATGTACATCTACCCACTAAACATCACAACACTTAAAAGCATATTACATTCATTATCACATACTTGATTTCTGATTCCAACACAATCCACAAACTTAGCAAGAACACAACCCTGGTGTCTGATCAGTGGGCTGGCTGGTAATAACAGGTGGGAAGGAAACCCATGGTGAAAATTTATGCAGCGCATAAAAAACAAAACAAAACAAAAAATTTGCTGTGAAGCTAGAAAGGAAACAAAGGAAGCAGTGGACTCTCAGAAACAGACTCACTTTCCAGTCACAGTTTCTGGTGTAACTTAAATCTACCTATGCTTTTGATAGAACACAAATGGGTCATTTATGTCTCTTCGCCCTTTTCTTGGAGTGATATATTCCTGTGGACATAAACAAATAACGGATCAGTGCTGATCACAGTTTCTGAAGGAAATTCATGCAAATAAGCAAACAAAGCCCAGCCTGCAAAGCCAATTACAGTTTATATTCAGGCAATTTACCTAAGAGACCCAATCTAAAAGGAGGTGAGAGAATTGAAAGCATAAAGTGTAGAAAGGTACTAACAGCAAAGCTTGTGAGGAAAGGTAAACTGAATAGCTGAATAACCAAATAACTAAAAAATAACATTGCCTCAGTTCTTGGCTGTAAGAATCATCCTGCAGTTTGAACACAATGTCCTCTGAAACCAATGGAAACTTTCAATCAACTTTAGCAAACACGGGATTCAGCTCCTGGAGAGAAGAAAGCTGTTTGAGAAACAAGCAACAGCCAATCCTTGTTGTTTCTGCTGAGCTAGTCAACTGCAATAGTAACTTCTGTGATACAGATAGCAGTGCAATAGGAATTAAACTAATGTCTTTAATTCATTTCTGGGAGAGCATATGAAGCTGTCAGATGGTAAACATGTTAGGATATAAACTGTATGGTAAACATGTTAGGATATAAACAGTATACTTCTATTTCGAACCAGGAACACCCTGATTCAGATAACGACCTCTGCTTTCTGACACTGCTCAAGATGAAGTCTCAAGATGGTTACGCAACTCAGAGTTGAAGGAGAAACTGGCAAAGCAGCACAATTCTTAAAGGCTGCAACTTGGTCACTTTGAGTCCCAAGCTAATGAATGGCATTACAAATTCATCACCAGAAATTCTGCTGGCTGACATTTACCTGTGGAAAACTACAGGAAAGCTTGAAAAGGAAGTCACCTTCTAGACCAAAATGCTGCTAATCTGAAACACCTTTTGCTATAATGTAAGCAAGGGAAAGAAACTACTATACGTTTCTAAGTTTTGCTCTGATATATATATTTAAGTAAACATCCATATCAGTAAATATTCAAAATCCTTGTTCCCAATCCATCATTTGCATTTAAAATGTAAGATCTTAGGTAGATATCATACTCATATCATTATCATCTCACCATAAATATTCAATACATCCTCATACAAAGTAGTACACACATACATACACATGAAGATAGATTCTTCCCCTCTAATTCCAAAGAAAATAAGGCAGGCTTTGCTGTGTATAGGCATCTAGGTTTGGCTGAACTAAAGCATGGGAAAACAAGCACTGAAGCTAAGAACCTGTCAGCAGCTTCTTTGTGTTTACAGGGAAACAAAGACCTCTGTAGAGTGCAACTGCAGAAGGGCATCTCTCAGGAAGCTCAGTCCTAAATAATTTTATTCAGTTTCCTATTTCCTAAATATATTCTGTTGTTCTTATACAAAAGATAAACCCATCTTTTTCTGTCAGTACTTTTCCTCGTTATTGTTTATTACATATGGATACCTCCTTCTCAAATGTAGTTTTGCTTTTACAGAACATTATATCATTTTTACATGGAATGACTCTTACAGTTTGTCTCGTCAGTGAACAGGGCACATAAAATACCTCACAGAAACCAAAACTGGGAAGATATTATAGCAGGAATAGTAATCTCCCTTCATCACTGCTACGCTTAGAAAATCAGCTGTAACAAGTGAATCAAACTGTTTTCCCAGTCACTGTTAAGCCACTGAAATGTCAAGACCTCATGCTTCTTTCCAGCACTTTGCTTACGACCAATACTCCTGAGTGCTACGCAGTAATAGTAATTCTCATGACAGCCTCCATACTGTAACCACAGATTTTTATACCATACCCAGAAATTGCGAGCCATTAGACACTGTACCCTTCCCAGGGTTTCTGAGAGTCTTCATTACGCTGTTAGAGGCTGAGGCAACTTCCCTTCTTAATGCCTGCCTTCTCCTCCCACAGATGACAGAAAAAAACCTGAAGAGAAACGGAGGTTGAATCTCCTTCATGGAACGTAAGAGCTCTGGTGATTACCCAAGTGGAAACAAGTTGTTCACCTTACAAACACACAAGCCCTTTTCCATCCACCTAAAAGCAACAAGAAACTGAAAACACCATGCATGCACAGCATCACTCTAGGGCCCCAAATTAGGCCTGATCTATGTGCATGCTGCTTTATCGCAGTGGTTAATGCTGCCGCACCCGCTTCCACTAAAGGGTAGCTGCAGCTTGTCACTGTGGTGCTCACTTTGCTGCTTTTTTCCATATTCCTTGCTAAAGCTGACATGTACAATTTGTCCTCATCGGTAGCAGGGAAAGA
>NW_008824051.1:4661246-4679923 GCF_000699105.1 Pygoscelis adeliae
CAAGGTTTTCAGAACACAAGAGGTATTTTAATTACACTTTAAAGCCCACCCTAATAGAGCTTGCCAGAGCTAACCTGGGTTACTGGGGAGTATCAGCTGCTGAATTAAAGACATTGTGAGACCAAAGGGAGATGATTATTTAATGACTCTGAAATTCTCCTAATTGAACAACACAGACCACAAAAGTCAGAAGTGTAGTACAAGTGAAAAAAAGAAAGAAAGCAGAAACACACAGAAAAATAGTAGCATGTATATTAGCCCAGACTGTGCACATATGTGGAATGTACGTACATTGAAACAAATCGTATCTGTTCGCTCCTGCTGTTGCACAAACCAAAGAAATAGGGTCAACTGTATATAATTTAAATACACAGACCATACATCTTAACATTTACAACAGTTTTAAACTTACTGCTTGCATTGATCAAACACATGAAACATTAAATTTACTGTTGAAATACAGGAAGGCTTCCCACTTATATTTTCTAGTGTATCTTTCTAATCTACTTTAAATTATTTGTTACTTGACTTCCAAAACCTCCTCTGAAAGCTGCCCTAGAGTCCAATACAATGCTGTCACAGTAAAAATACTAAGGTTTTCAGTCCAAATTTTCAGGTTCAATTTCTTTCAGTTCTCCTGTTAAAATCCACACTTGCTTGTGTCTCTGCAAGCTCTGTTCTCTAGTTGCTTATAGCAGTCACTTAGAAATTCAGTTGCGTAGTTAAAATTGTTGTAACACAAACCTATAACCAAAGCATTTTAAGTAATTCAAAATCATGTTATGCAAACCTCTAGAAGTATTTAGCAGTTTGCTACGTAGATGTATGCAACTAGCTGAAAAGAAAATGTCTGGAAAATGGATTCCAGATCATCAAAAGAATCATAGAATCACAGAATAGTTTGGGTTGGAAGGGACCTCTAAAGGTCATCTACAGTCCAACCCTCCTGCCATGGGCAGGGACATCTTCAACTAGATCAGGTTGCTCAGAGCCCCGTCCAACCTGACCTTAGAATCATAGAATCATAGAATCATTAAGGTTGGAAGAGACCTCCAAGATCATCGAGTCCAACCATCAACCCAACAACACCATGCCCACTAAACCATGTCCCTAAGCGCCTCATCTACCCGTCTTTTAAATACTTCCAGGGATGGTGACTCAACCACTTCCCTGGGCAGCCTGTTCCAATGTTTAACTACTCTTTCAGTAAAGAAATTTTTCCTTACATCCAATCTAAACCTCCCCTGGCGCAACTTGAGGCCATTTCCTCTCGTCCTTTCGCCAGTTACTTGGGAGAAGAGACCGACACCCACCTTGCTACAACCTCCTTTTAGGTAGTTGTAGAGAGCAATGAGGTCTCCCCTCAGCCTCCTTTTCTCCAGGCTAAACAACCCCAGCTCCCTCAGCCGCTCCTCATAAGGCTTGTTCTCCAGACCCCTCACCAGCCTCGTTGCCCTTCTCTGGACACGTTCCAACATCTCAACATCCTTCTTGTAGTGAGGGGCCCAAAACTGAACACAGTATTCGAGGTGCGGCCGCACCAGTGCCGAGTACAGGGGCACTATCACTTCCCTGCTCCTGCTGGCCACACTATTTCTGATACAGGCCAGGATGCCATTGGCCTTCTTGGCCGCCTGGGCACACTGCCGGCTCATGTTCAGCCGGCTGTCGACCAACACCCCCAGGTCCTTTTCCGCCAGGCAGCTTTCCAGCCACTCTTCCCCAAGCCTGTAGCGCTGCATGGGGTTGTTGTGGCCGAAGTGCAGGACCCGGCACTTGGCCTTGTTGAATCTCATACAGTTGGCCTTGGCAATGTTTCCTTGAATGTTTCCAGGAAAAGAACAACCTGCAGCTGAACCTATTAAGTTCACATATACAGCTTTACATTTTATCTGGGGGAGAGCAATGGTGCACGCATGCAAGACTCAATATTATGGACCAAATACAGAGCAGAAATAAAAGAAAGGATATAACATCTGTGTTTTAACCCCTCCACCTTTCTGGATCACAATGAAGCAAAGTAGCACAAAGCCAATGCTTTGTAAAGGAAATTTCATTATTCTAATGCACTACTGGAATTTCTTTAAACAATATTAAGTGGATATGAACATAAGTCACTCCACAGCACAAACACCAGACAATGAAATGAATAACACAAAGAACCTAATTATCATTCTCACAAAGCACTCCATATCCATCTGTAACACAGTACCAGATTTAATATTAAAATACAGGACTCCTGGATGCTCTTTCCATCTCAGCTACTAAACACGTCTATATTTAGGCCTATCGTTTCACTTTTCATTGTCTCATTTTTGCCTTCTGCAACATGGGGATAACTATATTTAAAATCTATAGATTCCACTGGAGCTAGTTTATGACTAGAATATTTAAGCTTTGTCATAATACAAATAATAACTTTAACAAGAGTGACAGAGGAAGATCAGGTCTTTATGGGACATTCATCAAGAACATCTATAAATATTTCTCTATTGCAGAGCCTATGGGAGGTCATAACAGCCAACAGGTAAAGAGGTTATGAAACGGATTTAAAAAAAGACTTCTCCACTATAAGGTCTGCAGGGCACCAGCACAGTTCAAAAAGTGCCCTGTCCTTGGAAGGCATGTCATTAAGGCAGATGTGCTGTGATCTTACAAGTGTATATCTCCTCTGCTAACTGTTCTTTTCCACTCAGCAGGGATCAGGAGATATCTTCACAACCTTTATTTTTTTAACGTTAATTCAGAAACAGTAACAGAAGCTGGGTTAGCAACCCTGGAGTGCAAACTTCTCTAATTTTCACAACACTGACACGAAACAGGGTAACAAACACTTTCCTGCCCTACCTCACTATTGTATTTCAGACACAACCAGCCAGGATGCCCTGCAGCTGGGTTATTCCAAGAGCTCATGCCGTCTTTCTCTGCTCGCCCAAAACTGGCGAGAATGACAAATGAGTACCACAGCCGTTCATTAGGATCTAGAAAACCAGACCCTCATTTCACAGGCAGGTCCATGAATGCAGAAGTCTCAGTGATCATTAAAATGAAGTTCAGCCATCTGCACGGCACAGGAAGGGCCCTCAGGCCTTCTCCCGGGGGTCTGCCTAAGACTGACAGTTTCATAAATGCTGAAAACTACATGTTCACTAAAGGGCTGTTTCCATATCTGGCATGTAAAGACTGTCAATCTGAGGAAGCAGATTTGGTACAGTGCAGACATGGTAAAGACAATCCCTGCCCTGCTATTCTAACAGCTTTATTGGAAACATCAGCATCTAAATGCAAGGTAGGACATTTAATTCCCAGCAGAAACAATTTTCATCCATATAACAGGTACGATGTAAAATCATTGCACTCTATTTTTAGGTATTATATTGCTTTTTGTAATTGCACAGAGGCTTTATAGGGTCTGATCTGACTTAAATACACAATGAACATTCTGCTAAACATAACAGTGACATTCGATTTAACCCCAACTTCTTTAGTTTTATTAAAATGCAAATATTTACTTTATTGCATACCAAATTAGAGCAAATACAGTCCATTAGCAAGTCAAATTTTGCCAATATCTTCAACACAGCTCTGAGGAACAGATGCATAAATTATACTACCCCAAGCAGCTGAGAAGTACACTGCTCTCAGGAGTACATTACAGGCAACAGTTACTCATATACATTTTTGCTGCATCTTCAGCCTTATTCTACCGTTACTTGTGATACTGTAAGGGCATACGTTTACATATCCTCCAGAACAGTACTGGAAGAAGCTGAATTGTAAGGCAAGAGGTTGTCTATTACAGGGTGATACTTTGTTTGCCACTTTTGATTATTGAATAAACATTTAAAAGATGAGATTAACAGCAAAATACAGTTGGTTAACCTGAAATAGTTTTATACATCAATATTTTCATGAGTAATAATATTACGAATAACCATATGTATCTCCCTTCAAAAGATATTCCAATTTCCATCAGGCATCACACTGGCGAACCTTACTTTCTCCCTGGAGTAAAAAGGGGGTAAGGACCAAACTGTGACTGAGTCACAAGTTTGAACCCTTCACTCTTAGGCTTGCAATAGTTTTGTAACGTTTCCCCTTACGATCTACCCCTGCTTTGAACAACTGTGCAGGCACAGCAGGATATATCTTTTCATTATCCTTAGGTAAGCACACAGACATCCTTAGGTAATGATTGCTAAAAATAACAATTGTTATGTTCTAACTTTTGAAAAGTGCTGAATTCAGGAACTTGTAAATTTCACTAAAAATAGTGCTGGCAGAATGCATATAATAAACGAGCGTCAGTAGTGAATGAATTGCCTGCCAGAAATACTATACTTCCTCTAAGTTCTTAACTCCTATCTTAAGGACTTTCTTTCCAGATAGGCTACTGTATACAAGGAAAGGACGAAAGGGATTATGTTCAGTACTTTTATTGCAATAGTAATACCTTTCTAGTAAATATGAACCTGATATATTTACAATAAAATGTGTGAAGAAGAGATGCACTATCTCTAGTCAAGCAACATTTATGGGATTATTTGAGCATAAAGTATAAATACTGCCAGCTCTTTAGTGCCAGTTCTACCGTCAGTTCTGCAAAACAGCTACCGTGCCAAGTTCCACTTTCTGATGAAGTTAAAACTATGTGGGTGCCCAAGAGACTGACTGAATAGGGCACATCCCCATTTTATCCCATTCCACACTTCACAGATAATAAATGTAACAAAAAAGAAGGCAGAAAAGACTTAAGAGAGGGAAGGAGAGAAGCTTTTAGATGATCTGTAGCGAATTTCCTATCAGTGCAAAAGAGGAAAAGGCGCCTCCACAACAAAGGTACTGAAGGCCTAAGTTTTGTCTATACTGCAAATTTATTGCAAGATTCGGGGAAAATTGTTATGTCCCTCATGTTTCTGGATGCAAACAAAATCTCTATCAATCAAGTGTGAATCACTATCAATACGTTAACTCCATCCTCTTTTAAGCAAGCTGCAGAAAACAATTAAACCAACACAGAGCTAGTGAAAGTGTATAATACTTCCGTTAAAAATATTTTACTTGCTTTTCCCGTATCCTCACTTCCTCTGTCAAGCTACATCCTTCTTTCTTTCACTTCTTCAACCTAAGGACAGCCCCGCTGTTTACATGAACAGCAGATGTAAAATTTATCTCATGCCCGTTTTGACTAACGAGATGTTGTACCAAAATTGTCTAAAAATAACTCATCCATAAGTCATGATTTCCATAAACCAAAAATTGTATACTAACACATTTTTAGCTAACTTCAAATCTTATCCTTAGAGTGTAAAAAGTTACTCATTCCTAATATAAAAGGACCTTATCAGAGCCACTCTGAAGGCCAGAAGAAAGTTGGCTTTAGTTGAGCAGTATCTTTCAAGTAAGTACTGAGTACTGAAATACACGCTTACCAGTTTTATGTCTCACACATGCTCAGGGTCTAATGTACTTTAAAAAGTCCTAGGTCACTTCAAACCAAAGAGAACTTAAATGAATTTAGTTTTATGAAAGATATTGTATTGCAATCCAAGTCCTAACTGACAGAATCCGTACAGCATGGCAAGTTTACATCTTACAAAATCTGCAGATCTAATTAGTGCTTTAGAAACAGCAATATCCTTTATTCCAGTGCATGCATGCAAACTCTAGAATTTCTTCTGATGCAGCTTAGGAGCTAATTATGTGTGCATATGTATAGCAGTATAGCTCATACTCACTATGAAGTTGACAGAGATCTATCTCATCATATTGTCTATGTTTATTAATATTTCTGTAGAGCAAGCACCACAAGTCTCTAAGCATACAACACAAGATAATTTTACTCCCAACAGTCATCAATCGGACTACAGTAGTTTGAGTCCAATTCCAGTCTGGGCTGGATTTGAACAGCTGCTGTAGAGATTAAAGACTACACGCAATTACTAACTCAGTGAACCATCAGACCCCTCAAAAACAGCAAACATTTTTAGCTTCAATTAAGAGATTCAGACTATGCCTGCTAAGAAAACTAAGTAGGCTCTCTGAAAACAAGATCTCTATCATCAGATCAGCTGCACCACCTTTCCTTTCCTGTTGCATACATGCCTTGTGAGTGTAAACAAATGCTCTTCATATTTATTACCATGTGTTTTTTGTAGCACCTGGCACAATAAGGTTTTATTATTTACTCGAGTCTGGAAGCATTGCTGTAACACAAACACTAATGAAAACATAATAGAAAAGGAGAGCCAAGTCTTGCTGAAAGGAATCTCTGGCTGAAGCACAATAGGGACTTTAAAAGATCAAAGTATCCAACTAAGGAAATAAAAAAAGAATGCAAAATTCAAAGAGCGGCAAAACATAGACAGCAGAATATCCACCTAATCACTACAAAAGCAGATTTGCTCCTGTATTATATTTTCTTCCAGAAAGAAGACAAATAGAACATCCTGAAACCAGCCTTTTGAATTTACTGAAGGCACCCTTAAAATGTGAAGATCTTTCATATGATAATGTTAATTCAGAATATCACTGTAGTCCCAATAACAGATTGTATGTTTAAACCTCTAAAAAAAGGATTACTTAACAACTGTTTCATATTCATATGGTTTATCAAGCCAGTTAATAGAAAGTTCAGACGTTGATAAAACTAGAGATGAAACTGTGATCCGATCAAAAGGCACCCCGACTTCTTGGAAATATGTACGAGCCACCTTCCTTCATGACACAGTCCTCTTCCAGTAATGGCCAGACCCAAAGGGAAGAAAATTATGATTTTCCAAGCAGTAAAGCATTACTAGCTCAAGTGAAGTGCTACGAAGACATATGCTGAATTGTCTTATCAAAAACTTGTATTTCTTCCCCTCATTCTACTCCGAGTTTGACCTTTGTGGTTTGTCCTGAGTTTCACTGGGAATTTCTACACAAATTCAGACATATTTGGTCATAACCACCAACAATGCACTACACAGTTTTTATCTAAATGGTGTCTAAATTATAAGAACTTCAAATCCAAACCTAAGTCCAGGCCTACTCCACATGGGTTTATGCTTGAATATCAACACGTTTCTCATCTCAGAGCGATAAACAGAGATTGCTCCAAGCTGTCAATGTCAAGGAGGGACCGAGAGTGCCCACAGAGGGCTATTACAGCTACTTTTGTTGTAGTTCAATCTTAGAGATGAACAATAAGCATAAATGTCAAACTTGAAGTCGAACCCTTCCTAAATCCAGGGATGTTCAGAAAGCTTTTTCATATAAACCAACTCTGTTTTGAACCACTGAATTGCAGTGCAAAGATTGAAGGAAAAAAAAAAAAGCATTTTATATGATAAAAATAATTTTTAAAATACATAGTATTTACTTAAATCATTTTATGCACAGCAATGCCTGGTTGGGTACAAGCTTCTGTATTGTATTGAGTCATAGGGAGACAAAGTATTGCATAACCACCTGGGTACCTGCAGTATGTTTTCTATATACATAATTCTATAGTCATTCTTCAGAAGTTATCCTCTTGATTAGGGTTTATGCTCCCAGTCACTCAGTAGGAAGGGTCTCCTGACAGTTTTCCTGCTGCCCAGCTGATTAGTCAAAACTCAGCAGTTTCATCATATTGATGAGGTATGAAAAGAGAAAGCATTAGATACATCAAGAAATACAACATGTACTGAGAAACCAGTAGCAATCATGAACTCTTTGGTCTCTAATGAGAGTGGACAAAGTTCATGTGCTCCATCATTGTAACAATCACTGTTAACGGGAAAAAATGTCATATGGTGCCATTTTTTTGTTCCCTTCATGATCTTTGTGACAGCAGCAGCTTATCAGAGCTCTGGATATATCAGCCTCTTTGTCCTGCAAGGCAGAATACCACTGCTATTTCCACAGACGAAAAATTCCTTTTGCCTAGACTAAAAATTCTGTTTTCCTCTCAGATAACACAAGCACCTAAACTTCAAGGACGAAATGTTGACTACCGGTTAGGATGTGCTGAATATAATGCATAATGCATACCACAAACCTGGTATGTATTTACCCTGCAGACTTACCCCTCTAGTGTGGTTATGCTGCAACATTTTCTATTTCTGTCACGTCTAACTACATGAGGAATTAAAACATCTTTACTGAGGTTGTAAAAAATGTATAGCACTACAAAAGGTAAAACTATTGCTGCTATTCCCAGTTCTGCAACAAACTAATTGTATTATTGCCGTAGTTTCTGCCTATGAGATTTTTCAACCCCAGGAAGAAAGTATGATTCCTTCTAATATATGGATGGATACACACCACTTTAAAAATTCCTTGTGATTATACATCACATTTGCTAAATTTGCTTATATAACCTTACATTAAGTGTTTTAATGAACCATGCTATAGGCTTACAGAAGTACTCTGCTAATGACTATCAGCCTGCAGACTGGCTAAAAGAATGCCACACATCTATAAATCCTTAAATCCATGATGAAGCAATCAACTGACATACCCAGAAACACACACTTAAAATCCGTCACATTATCTCAGGCTCGCCAGTGACTATGAGGCAGAACAACGGAAGGAGTGATCATCATCATAACCAACAAATTTATCAAGAAGAAAAGAATATGATCAGTCAATTGAAATCAGCTACTGTGACACCTGATACTCTCCAAACGCACATGTCCCCTGTAGCTGCTGCATGCAGAGAATGGTAGGAGCTACCGGTAGGTGAAGGTCTGGAACCTAACAAGGTCCAAGTGCAAAAATTATTTCATATGGCAATTACTCTAGTGCACATTAGTTAGTCTCCTTCCAAAATATGCAGGAAAGAAACTGTCAGCTGAATAAGGATAAACAAGGAAAGATGGGGCTACTTTTTTAAAATGCTGACTTCCCATAATATTTATCTACATGTAAAGTAGAAGAACCTCCATACTCAGAAAATACTGTTTTCATCTGCTATTAAGGAAAAGCTAAAAAGCTAACTTGTTCCCTGTTAGCTGATCCAGTGAGCTCACTAATGTTTCACTGAACATATCGTGGGGTTTTTTCAAGCTTTGAGTATGTGCACTCAACACTGACAAACAGGCATGACACAGACACAGGATCAAGCCTTATCTTCTTCCTTGGAATGCTCCGTCTACAGTCGAACCTGTGGTGTTAACCCACAACCCTTCAAGCTTCTGATTACTCGTGCCTCTGAATTACGGTTACTTTCATACATATAAGTAATTTTGACTTTTTTACAGAATATTTAAGTATGGAAACATGGCAAAACAAAATTGTATGCAGGCACTCAGGTGTCTGGAATTAATATATTATGCTCACTAGGTTTTACATTTTATTTACGGTACCTCAGTCTGAATGGAATGTCTTCTGTAATTGCTCTTTAAGGTAACATTGGTTTTGGTTATTTACCAAAACCTGTAAATACAGTAAAACATAACTGTGATGTGTATTATCTGTGTATTATGGGTATATACTATGGGATATAAAAGATTTTTATTTTTGTAGAGTAGTAAAACCAGAATTGAATCTGCTAAACACCAGAACTATTGAATACAGAATAACTTGCCACCACTACTACTGCAGATCCGGCTCCACTGGAAGCCACAGTGACAGAAGTACTATAACAGACGAAGCATTTGCAACTTCCAACATCCTAATTAAACATTAAAACTTGCTTCAAAAAAGATTAGGTGAAGAGGCTGTGGGCTTTTTTTTAAACACCCCAGCTCCTGATTTACAATCTACTGTTGCTGTTGCTACTGCTAGTACTGGAGTGCTGAACTGGCTAAGTTTGGTTACTCAAATTTGTCCCTGCAGGGTTTTTTGTCTGCCTATTTGTTTGTATTTTTCAAGACAGTTCAAGTTCATCTGCAACTTCTTTGAGACTAATGTCACCTTGCCTGTGGTTAGCTTTCTTGCTGAATTTGCTCTCTTCCAATCATCCCTTCGGGACTTGCAAAAAAAAAAAAAAACCAAAAAACCAAATAAAATCAAGAAAAAGTATTGAGCTCTGGTACAGTATTTTCTTACACTTGCAGTTTTATGAATTTTATGCCTAACTTAACTAAAACGCTCCACTACAGTAGGAAAATGAATAAAAGTCTGTCCTTTAGCTACCTCAATTCCCTCCAAGGTAAGTGCCAGTTCCAGTTTCGCTGTTCATAAATCACTCTTACTTTAGCTTAATGGGGTTTAAAAACAAATATTTGCTGATAATTTGAGAAACGTCAGTTATACTGTTCAGCAGTGTTTGGCATGAGCAAACTGTAGTCTGAAATACGTTCGCTGAGCAGGAAGCAAGTTCAATCAACTCTCCTCCTTTGTAAGGATTTATCAGATTAATTAAAAAATTACGATGCATAACCTAATCACAACTTAATTTAAATTTCCTCAAAGGTACAGTAATAACATTACAGTGGTTGATTAATGAAATAGACTGTGTTTTAATCTAGGAAATTCCTAATTGTCCTTAGTGCTAAAATTAGTATATCCAACAGGAATCAATCAGGTAGGTAGATTTCTTGAAATACAACTGCAATTACAATTATATAATATTAACCGAATATATTTTAATAACCCCACCAAAATATTTAATCACAAAAATCATGGTAGACCTATATGGCACACCTCACCCATCCCACTCCTCAGCAAGGCTAATAAGCCCAAGAAGCCTGTACTGCTGTATACTGTACTGCTGCCACTAGCTCAAGACAGCTCATTCACAACTAGTTTGTGTTTCTCTGTACAGCATAGTAGTATGTCACGTAATCATATCCTTACAGAAACAAAGGCAATTTAGCAAAAAAGAGAGCACAAATACAAACTTCACAGCATTCGCCAAAACTAGTGTATGTCCTATGTGAATCATGTAACACTTACTTCTATGACACACCAATGTCCACACAATGGACACTGGTGGACATTCAACAGTTTAATGAGCATGCACATGAACCCATATGTAAAACCCCCAAAACACACCACTGAATGAAATGAGATACCTGTATCCTGAGAGAACCTCACTTTGTGCCGGCTTCAGAAAAGAAGTCCTTCCTCTCATTTACTTCAGGATAGAAGAGATTTGACCATGGCTATACAAAGTTCATAGCTTCTTTATACATAATCAATCATTCTCCAGTAACCAGAAAACTTAGGCCGATCTAATTCTAATTCTATAGCACCATAAAAACATGGACCTATGTGTACATGCATGTACACATGCCAGCACCATAATATATCTGCTTCACAAGATCCCTACTTGTTTTAATGATATAGAAACATTTTCCCCAAACCAAACGTCAGACAATGCCTGGCTGCAGAACAATTACATCCTCCATTCTATTTTGGAAAACGTAAATAAGTTATATACTATCTGGTGACATATCACATACCTGGTCACAGTTTGTTAATAATCTTCTCCAAGTATTTTGGAGATAAAACCAAAAATCCATCCTTAAGAAACTCTTTGCCCACTGGGATCAGATTTATATGACATATTGTATGCCCATTTAATAATTCCCAAGAACCCCTTCTAAAACCAGGATATAATGAAACCGAACATATTTTTATAGCCCACCTATAACCTCTTTAAAAAACAGATTTACAGCAGATCCTAAGCATTAAGTTCTAATGTCATAAATCGCGAGATATCACTGTTTTCAAAGCCCTTTAAAAGAATTATTTGACTTCAAGACATAGGAAAACAGATATGTTGTTGTTTCATAGAAAGAGAAACAGACCTAAAGCCACACAATGTTCTAATGAGGGATATATTTAGTGGTTGCTGAAAGCATCCTAACTGCTATTTCCCTCTATCTATATAGCTGGCACTCAATTCTTTACCGTTTTTCCAGAATTTTCCCCAACGGTGAATCATTTATACTACATAAACTAAAGCTATTTTTAGTGATTGTCAGATTTGAAGACTACAATTCTCTGCAGTAATTGCACCTTCCTCTTCTTGCATATAATCTCTCAATTAAAACAAATGTGTCCCCAAAGAACTTTGAAGAAGAGGCTGAATTAATAAACTGTTTAAGTGAACCAGAAGCAAGCCAATCCCTTATGAATACAGAGTCTGTAATTAGCCAAAATGCTCCATTTTGCTATTCACAGTAAGGCTGAGGCTCAATAAAAATTAAACACTGATGCAGGCAAGGCATTCCCATTGGGCTCACATATATTAATAGATACATTACCACTCACCAGTTGCTTTATGTTGAAGAAACCGGGACACAGCTTGAAATTGGCTGGCTGCCTATTTGTTATAATGGAAAGCTATTGGTAATTAAGTATTTTCTCTTATTTTCATATCCCTAGTGTCATAAACAGGCTAAGTAAGTACTTAAATGTGGCTCCTAACAGCCCCATGCTCATAATGGTGCCAAACAGATACGACTCAGGTTCTGACTGATCAGAGAATGACACTTCATAGATTCTGCATGGAGTCACAGTTACACCTTTGCATCACCCCAAACCAATAATCCGTAGCACTGGTTTTTCCAAAACCTCTAAGGATGAGGCCATCAGTTTCTTAAAACCATGTCTGCATTTAGTTAGCTTGATTAGGTTGCAGTCAGCAGTCCACGCTTCAGTGATAACCTTTCTAAGCAAAAATGCAGAATAATTTAGGTGGCTCCATTACTACTCTGCTGAAGGCAATTTATAGAAAAATGAATATATAGAATAAAGTAGTTTGGAACTATGATTATTTTGACTTCAATGGGACAGAGTCAGGAGAACAACGAGTGTTTATGAAAGCCCTCTTTCAAGCCACAGATGAGTAACCCATGAATGGATCAATCCTACAACTTATCAGCTCCTTCAAATTCCTCAGAAACTGAAGCACTCAGCATCTCTCTTGTATCAAGTTAAAATAAATACTATATCAACTTTTCTATGCAGCCAATTAAGAAACTTAAATATGTAGCTAATGAAATGTTTAGTTTATCAAATAGTAAGCCACTGTTCAAAAAAAGGGTTTTTCTAAAGCCTGTACTACAACAATATCATCAGTTTGATAGGGCTATAAAAGCACCTCAAGCTGCAACTGCAAAACAATTCACGGCCTTCGAAAAGCATGTTCCAAACTGCATGGGATGATGTTCTGAAGTTTCAGTTCTTATCCAGAAATCCTCTATTATGTTAACCTTTTGTAATTTGACTTACTCTGTCTTTACAAGGTCATCATGACTTCCACTTCTGCAGCAGAATCCAATGATCAATCGAGTGTGAGGATCATTCAAAGAGCAAACAAATGCACATCACCACTTGATGGCTTTAATTCTCATAAACTTTACAAATTCTAGGCTAGTTTATGCTCACCTTTCGCAGGAGAAAGCAAATACGCTCAATATTTCTCAGCCGCTCTCTCTGTCAAGAAAAAGTGGGAAAAAGGTAGGAGATTAGCTGGTGTTATAAATTAAAGACAATATATTACAATTACAATGGGTCAAGATCACAATTAATGGCTGCAGGGAAGCAACACACATTATTAATCTGAAATGACAGTATTCACTTCTTACCTACTGCTTGCAAGCCAAATAAATTACCCATTTCAAAGTCCTTATAAATTATTTTTTCATCTTTTACTGGGTGTGACAATATAAACTGGGGATTCAAGTCTGTGTTAGCCTTGAGCCAGAGGCTGCAACTTCTTTTAAGTCAGCATTTGTGGCTCTATCCAATGGTGCCAATCTCTACTACAGAGACTTGGTCTTGCATTTTCAGGTCCCCAACCTCTGGCTTCGAGATAATTCTGAATGGGAAAAACAACTATGAAGTTGGTATGGAAGCCCTTCCTCTATCACCAACGGGGTGCCTGAGCAACATGTGATATTAGAATTTAACCCATTAGTGAAAAGAATATCTGAAATGTCCCAGAAATGCCACTTTAAACAACAGATGCATTCATAAATACTGAAAGTCACTGTAATTAAGCACTGTGACTCAAAAGATGCTCTAAGCTCGATTCACAGAAAGAAGACAAGTCAAAGACAGGTTTTCTTTTAAATGGCTTATATTGAGAAATTCACTAGTAAAATCAGATTTCCCTCTGCATAACCCCATCACTGGAGTTACTGTGAAAGATTCTACTGTTGGTTACACTGCAAAAGGCAGTGTGGTTTTGTTGCCCTCAGAAGACTTATCTGGTAATATTTTCATTTAGACATGGGAAAAAATATTCTGAACAATGACCTTTTTTAAACAGGTAATGTAATATACCAATGTGAGAAGCCAACTCTCCCTAAGCTTTTTGCTTTTCAAATGTTTTAAATTTGCTCCAAGTTTGAGTTTTATTTCTATTCTCCAAAGAAATGTCTCTTTTCCTTTACTGTCTCGAAGTTTAAGCCATTTTTTAAAAAAGGATCATTTTGGAGAGACAGTGAGACAGGGTAAGCTTGATAGGCACCAGGCAAATATTGTGCCTCCCTCTGGTGTCTGTGATCTAAAAGAGATTCAGAAATTTTAGACTCACGGTTGCAAACATAAGAATGGACATGTGTGGATGTGCCTGTGAAGCTGCAGAAAGCTTTTTTGCCTTTAGTCGAAGGTAAGTGGAGAGGGAAAGATAATCCTCTGAATTCCCTTTAGAAGACAGATGCCTAACTGCAGCTGGCCTTGGACAAGTAGGAAGTCTATCTTTGAACTGCAGGTAATAGAATGTGAACCAGGAAATTTGAATTAAATTCTCAGTACTGCCATTGTTTTTGCCTCTGATTTATGCCTAATTCAGCCTTCTCTTGTCAAAAAGGCTCTACCCTCTGTCCTGAAAACGTTGTGGAAGACACATGAGTAAACAACAGACATTCTTATAGCACAATAAAGAAAACTACCCCACCAAATAAATGGAATATGGGCACGAGCAACTATGCGTAAGGAAAAATGAAAATACACCTGACCAAAACTATAAGAAATAAGAAATACCTGCTAAAAATCTTCCTTTTATGTCACAGAATCATAGAATCATTAAGGTTGGAAAAGACCTCAAAGATCATCGAGTCCAACTGTCAACCCAACACCACCATGCCCACTAAACCATGTCCCTAAGCACCTCATCTACACGTCTTTTAAATACGTCCAGGGATGGGGACTCAACCACTTCCCTGGGCAGCCTGTTCCAATGTTTAACCACTCTTTCAGTAAAGAAATTTTTCCTCACGTCCAATCTAAACCTCCCCTGGCGCAACTTGAGGCCATACAAACAATTGAGGCCAGGTCAATACGAAGGCATCAACATGTATACTGTGCAGAAGAAGGCAATCGGAGATTATTGCTTGAGTTATCACAAAAAGTTTCATAGACGAGAGTCAAATATGTCAACTGATCACAGAATACTTTGCTGTGTTCTCCTGGAAACTCTATGGTTAACTTTTTGATTACGCCACTAATATGATTGAAACAGGGACTTACGAACTTTTTTCATCCTGGAGACCAATTCCATTACCATTTTACAATAAAAGATGCTCCCCATGGAGCATCTTACAAGTTTTAGGAAGAGAACAAATTACTGGAATTTGGTACATATAAATACACATTTCTTGTGTGCAGTTCTCAAGATGGGAAATAAAAACAGATGAAGTGAATTCAAAATCAGATTACTTCCAGTAAATTCAAAACCAGATTACTTCCATTGAAGTCCTCTACAGGATTTCTTCATATAATTTCTTTCTTCTGTTCTCATTCTTTGCTTGTGTGTTAGTGAACAGTAAACAAGTCTTCTTACTTGAAGATTCATGTAAAGATTATGCTTAAAATCATCAGTGGTCTTAAGCAGTACCACAAATCCTCTGCTGAGTTATGAAACAAGGTTAAATGGCAGAGTACTAGCTACTGAATCTGGTTATCATTTGTAGGCAATTCAATAACTTGATACTCTGTAGAGATCACATTCAGCACCTGTCATAATCATTGTAATTCACAGTGAGATGACAGGGAGCCGAGTTCTGCTCTCCGTTCTGGTGGTACAAATCTGATGCATTTTTAACTGTAGTCAGCTAAATCACCCTAGATTACAGCTTTAATTAACAGAGGAATTTTCATATGCTTAAATCTGGGTTGCATTTTGGTTCATTAGGTAAAACTGAGTTTACAGTCCCAGGGTGATATTTAACCTTTTCCATAGCAGATGCAGCAGAATATGTTATTTACTCTTAAAGCACAGGAGAATTTAAGGCCCTGCCATGGGACAGAGAGGTCTAGGAATGCACGTCTCAGCAAATCCCTTCAAGCTTTTGACTCATTGATATACACGGTATGGGAGAAGGTGGTCATCCCATGCTTGAACAGAGAGAAAGCAAATGATTTCAAAAAGGAAAACCTGTGCCACAGAATGAAAAGATAAAAAGAAAGCATTAGCATCACATTATATATCCTTCAGTTTTTGAACTTCCAAATTATTGTCCTGCCTCCTTCAGCAAAAAGGAAAGCTATTAGCATAAAGAGTCGCCATCTGGCTCCCTAAGACTGGCCCAATAAATCCATTTTCCAAACTACAGTTGACTTCACAACAGACTCTACATTCACTTCCACACTCATACTTCCACTGACAGCTCAGTGCATCTCCCTTTCTTTAGTAGCTGTTGCTTAGCAAGCCACTGGTTGTACTCACCGCGTGGACTGGGTTGCACTGATCTATTGGGCTTTTGAAGTCTGTCCGAAGTTCATCAAAGGCGATTATCTGAAAAAGAATTTTTTCAAATATTATAATGAATGCTCATTCAAATGCTTATTTTTCGTTTAGGGACTACTTAGATGTATCGCCTCCCTTCCTCCCTTTCCAGAGAAAATATGGGAAACTAGCTTCCCCAATACACTCCTTTAAGAACTGACTAGTTAAAAGAAAACACGGGATACTCCTACATATAACACCTAGAACCCATTAATCTGTCACTCCATAAAATCATATCCATAGCCTTTTCAGCATTGTTGCCTTCCAGATTTCTTCCCTCATATCAGCTACAATTTTTTTCTCAAACTTCCAAATGACATAAAAGTATTTCACAAATGAATGCATCTCCAGACTTGGTAGAAAAAGTCATTAGCTGCCTAAAACACAGAGATGCATCAGATATGCTATTCCAGGTTTAATACTACATTACAGCCCCTTTTTATTAGTTGTTAGACCTACTTCAGATATTAGAGATGCATCATATATGCTATTCCAGGTTTAATACATACACAACAGCCCGTTTTTATTAGTTGTTAAACCTACTTCAGATACTAATTCTGAATTAGTATCAGTTTAATTATTATTAAGCCACTATTCATTATCAAGCAAACTCCTCAAAAGGTAAACTACTCCAGAACAAAACACCACCTTCCTAAATTCCAGCAGGTTTTAGAACCTTTACCTCAGACCTCATTAATGGAGACATGCCTTTTGCTCATGTCGTTTAGTTTCCTCCATTAACTGATGGATTCAGACACACTGGTAATTACTGCCTGCTTTTAAAGTACAGCAGATAAAAGTGCCCATAAAAATAATAATGCTTGATAATGTTTTCTTGGAAAGAAAACAGCTGTAGTAACCCTCAGCTTATTTCATTCAAAGATCTCACAGCACACTCTTTATTTTATGTTCGTGTTCTAGTAATACCTTTTCTTCTGCTTGCTTCACCCAAGGAATGAAAGCTCACTATGACAGGCACCACATACATATATGTTAAAACAATTATTTCAATGAATTTAGACAATTTACAACCCAGGAAAATATTTGTTCTCAATAAAAAGATGATGGAAGTACAAGGTAGCAGTTGGGTAATTAGTATATGAGTGGAACAACCATTCTCTGACATGTTACAGCATACTTGCTGCCTAGCTGTTAAAAAAATAACCAAGTGGGTGTCAACGCAGACCTGCTGTATAGGTAAAACACATTCATTTTACAGATATGGAATGCAGGAGCAGAAATCCTGAAAATTACCTATCCATGATTCATTTAATAATCTTGTGAGAGGCTTGAGAATAAAACCTAGAGCTACAACCCACAAATCTAAGCATTACCCTGCATCCCACTCTAATGCGGCATTCATGACACTGGAGCACATTTAAAATCAAAAGGTGGCATTTTGCAAGAGCACTCTACAGAATTCAATTTATTCAACTATGACAAGTCGAAGTGCCAGAATAAACCACAAAGGGAATGATAAAACATGACTGTAAGTCAAGCATTTCTCCCCATGGATGCAGTATCTCTACAAGTTAGGAATTAGATCTGCAACGGATGTTTAGACTAAGGTAAAAGAGCAAATAACAGAAACTGTGAGAGGGTCGGAGTACAGTTGTGAAGAATAAGGCTTATGACACCTCTATATTTAATACTTCTTGAACAGGTCTTCATATTCTCAAGCTGAGCCAACTGTTAAGAGGGTAACAACCATGCAAGTCAGATGCACATGCTTCTGTTTGTAATTGGGTATCAACATCAGCACTGACAGCATTGACAGAAAGGGGGAAGGATGGCCCTGTAACAGGTAAGAGAGCTGCCTCTGTTCATAGCTGTGCCACTGATTTACTCGTGGCATCAAGTAAATGATGCCACAAGATGCACAGCATCCTGTGCATCTCCCTTAAACTCCCTTTGCCTCACTGCACTGGTACTTGCAGATGTAGCTTTAAGATAGAAAACTGTTACGAGCTTTGAGTGACAACTGCTTTTAATAATGTACAGTGGTAACAGCTCTTTTGCTGTT
>NW_008824051.1:4679978-4681610 GCF_000699105.1 Pygoscelis adeliae
CTGTGCTCTCCTCTTCCTTTTGGTAGTCAGTAACAGCAACCAGGAGTTTGAGATAATCATGAAATGACAGCCAGTGCAAGATCCAGCTCATGCTGTGAGGAAAGACTGGTCTGAGACAACACCACAAGGAACCCGAATACTGGAATCATAAGATGGACCCCCTTCAAGAAGTCCAGGAAAGCCTCTGAAGATTCACTAAACATAGAAATAAGATGATAACCCTGAAGCATATTTAGACAAAGAAGAACCAGGTCGCTCTGAAAAACAGAACCGTTAAGGCAGGGCTCTGCTGAGCTAGCCTTAACTAATGCAGCTAAGTCTCGAAGAAATCCTAAATGACAGTTTGGAAAAGAGATTAGCCTCAAATATACTACACATTTAGATTTCCTCATTTTTTGCTTTCTCTTTTTTTTTTACCAGCATTCCGAACTCTGTAGTCAAAAACCTACTCTTTATTTGTTGGCACACAATTTATTTTATGTTATGCTTGCATTATAAGTGCATTGAAACAAATCTGACAGTGTTACGTACATTGTTTTCATGGAACCGGTAAGCGTAAATACAACAGTCTCACACACAAACCTTTGGGGATGCCTGCAAATTATGACAATGTCAGGAGACATTCATGCTACACTTGCAAGGAACAGATTGAGGTCTGGCATCAAGCACAGAGGATTGGAGGAAAGTTTCTTCAGTAAAAGTTTCAGCGTCTCTCTGGAAGGAGGCTGACAGAAATAAATCCTCCTCAATTCTTAGTATTTTATTTCATAAAAGTTCCATTATAGTTTGTATTTTGTTAAATCCTCAGGAATAGAAATCCAGTGATGAGATGAAGATATCTTTTAATTTATGAAAAAGCACATTCCTATTTCTCAGTCACAGTGAAAAGTTTGAATGCGTAACAGCGGGCAGGCTCAGAATTAGAGGGATTATAAAGAAACTCCCAAAGTTTGGGGGGGCATGGTTTTTTGTGTTGGTTTTTTTAATCTCACAATGCTGTGTGTCCTAATTCTAAAACTGCAAGTGAGAAACAATGGAAACAAAGCTGTAGCTTCTTAAGATTGGTGGTTGTCGTGGATAAACCACAGAACTGTGCAACAAATTATGTTGTATTACTGAAAATAAGCCACCAGTGGGATGGGGGATGGTTTACATAATTAATTAGGAAACATCTTCCTCTTTCAATTAGAACTAGCCTCGTGTAGCAGTTTAATGCCCTAGGGCATGTGTGGCCAGAGTTGCCATTTTTCCATGAAAAAGCACATTCCTATTTCTCAGTCACAGTGAAAAGTTTGAATGCGTAACAGCGGGCAGGCTCAGAATTAGAGGGATTATAAAGAAATTCCCAAAGTTGGGGGGGGCATGGTTTTTTGTGTTGTTTTTTTTAATCTCACAATGCTGTGTGTCCTAATTCTAAAACTGCAAGTGAGAAACAATGGAAACAAAGCTGTAGCTTCTTAAGATTGGTGGTTGCTCAAAATATACTACGTAACTGTGCAACAAATTATGTTGTATTACTGAAAATAAGGCTGGTTTGTGCTGCAGCATGGTTTACATAATTAATTAGGAAACATCTTCCTCTTTCAATTAGAACTAGCCTCGTGTAGCAGTTTAATGCCCTAGGGCATGTGT
>NW_008824051.1:4681678-4685234 GCF_000699105.1 Pygoscelis adeliae
TACAAAAAACAAATAGCTAACTACTTGCCTCCATCCAGTATTTCACAATGTTTTCACGGGAGGTGCAGTGTTCTGGCCATACTCCAGAGAAACAATCTTCCGCCCATTTTACATTTCAGCTGGATGCAGTACAGCTACCTGCTTCCCATACATCAGCCGACTGGAGTTGCTGAACACTTTGCAACAGCATCCGTGTATGCTGAAGGTCTGTTTCACCTCTGAAATTGCCACGCTTACCAGCAACTTGACAGACTAGTTCATTTGGAGGCCAACAGTGTAACAGATCCCAGTCAGGGCACTTCACCATATGAACTGACATCATTTCACCGTTCCAAGTGAATGTATTTTATAAACTGTTCAATATCTTTTAGTTATCCAATCTAATTTGATCCAGGGTGGCAATAAAGACTACAAAACATACATATGCGTGGACATCAGCGACCCCATCTCTCCAAAGGCCACACAATAAACAGACAGTTCCAAAGAAAAATTACTAGCCTCTAGTCACAAAGCTAAACAGATAGCTAAGCAGACAGTATTTTGGAAACATGTGCCAGGGACTGATCTTAGACAGAGGAGAAATTTATTTCTATTAGTAAATACTAACGTTGTACACAGCTTCATAGAAAGAGAATAAGGACCATTTGATATTTATTTAGGAACGCCAAGAAAAAAAACAAGTTATCTGTTTATTTGCAAAGCTGTATCAGAAAAAAAAAAGCATCATGTTTAGCAAATATTTTTATCATTACTGCGAAAAGGGGCCAGGGTTTGAATGGGTAATGGATATTGAATTATCTTCTGACTTAGGGAATTTTCTCTGTGATTCCATGTTGCAAAACATTGCAGGAAGTTTGTTCTGCCACTGCCCTAGCCGTGCTTTTTTCTGTTGATAGAAGTGTGCTTGAGGGTGTTATCCACCTAATAAAACCAAAGGTTTACAAAAATACTGGTTGCATTCTCTAGTGATTCACACCATCTGCAAATCTCATAACTCCAAGTGTAAGTCAGCAAGGACTTTGCCCCAGTTTAAACACATACTGAACAGATGAGATTGTGATGACAACATATGTTTCAGTACAGCTACAATTGCAATGATATTTATAAAACTTGTTTTCATTACCCGCACTCTCTGTGCTCATCTCTCCAGACAATAACAGCTTTGAATAACGAAGCATCCACGTAAGATTGAACCTGAATTTTGTTTTCTTCTGATGCTTATGCACCCATCAAACTGAAAAATTCACCTATTAATGGTAGGAATGAATTATGATCTCTCACTTTTAGGGAAGATACTTTTTTTTTAATCACTGAGCTCTTACAGAAATATATTTTAATTGAGAATGTGATGTTTTAAGGTGGCAGTGGAGTTGGTGTGGGTGTGAATTCAGTGACAGCAAAGAAGTTGGATGTTATTGCTTATTGCCATCTCAGGAAAGTTAAGATAAAACAGAACTTGATGACAACCACACTAACCACAGAACAGAACAGTAACACTTAACATATGCTTCCTTGCTCACCACCCTGTCAATGCACCACAACCCCATCTTGAAGAAACTGTCTTTAATGGTTCATTTAAACAATTTTTCTACCCCTCCACTCTCACGCACAGCTTTCACAGCACCCATACCGGCAGTTCATAGGCTGTCTGCAAGTCAGCACATGGGCAGAAGGCGGACAGCTTTAGAAGCATGCTGTTTTCTTAAACATCATGCCTGCCCATCAACTGCTGTATAGACATATTTACTGTGTTTGGGAAATAGTGTTGAACATTTATCATGTTTGAACCATGTTGATGCAAGCTGGGTGAGTTACTTGGTTGGATTTTGTTGAGCAGAAACAGAAACAGACAAAACGTGAGAGAGACAGTCAGTCAGGCAAGAATGCAAAAGGACCTGAAATGGAATGTAAGTCACTGTCTTGACACGATGGAGTACGGGGAGCCCATAGAGAGATGCAGAGAACAGTGACATCGACAAAGCAGCTTAGCTATGGTGTCCACCTGGCAGAAAGCTATGTCCTCTGCACTCGCCAGAATGGATGTGGCAACCCAGACAGAGCTCCCATGAAAACATGCTGCCGTCCAGGTCTCAGGCTGCAGGGAGTGCCAGAGCCTTTTGCTGGTAATGGATGGCAGTAGTTAGAACAGCTGTGTGAGGTGTGACCAGGTGGACGAGCTCAGCCTGGTGGCAGAGCTACGAGAGGAAGTAGAAAGGTTAAGGAGCATCAGGGAGTCTGAGAAAGAGATAGACTGGTGGAACCATGCTCTGCCCTCCCTGAGACAGAAACAGTCACCAGAAAAACCCCTAGATCAAGGGGATCCTGTATCCTCCCCCACTAAGCTGAAGGCAGTAGCTTAAAGAAAAGGAGTGAATGGAGGCAAGTCCATGCTCGGGGTGGCAGGTGAACCCCCTCCTTGCCCACCTCGCCTTCCCAGGTGCCTCTGTACAACAGGTATGAGGCTCTGGATGTGGAAGGCCAATCAATGGATGACGTGGATGATGGTCCATCTACACCAGAGGTGTTGCCAGGGTCAGAAAGGCCTACCCCCCATATCATGACCACCTCCACGAGGAAGAAAAGACAGGTTATAGTTGTAGACAACTCCCTTCTGAGGGGAACAGGGGGTCCAATATGCTGGACAGATCCTCCTCTTAGGGAAGTTTGCTGCCTCCCTGGGGCCCGGGTTAAGGACATCACTAGGAAACTTCCTAGCCTGGTATAGCCTTCAGACTATTACCTATTACTGCTGTTCCATGTGGGTGGCGATGAAGCCGCAACATGTAGTCCAAGGGTAATCGAAAGAGACTTCAGGGCCTTGGGACGGTTGGTAAGGGAATCTGGAGCACAGGTCATTTTTTCCTCTCTCCTTCCAGTTGTGGGCAGTGACATTGGAAGAAACAGATGCACCCAGTCTATTAATACATGGCTCCATAGCTGATGTCACCACCACAATTTCAGGTTTTTCAATAATGGGATGGACTACACAGCACCAGGCCTGCTGACGTCACCCTTCTCAAAGGGGGAAGAGGGTCTTTGTTTACAAGCTAGTGGGGCTGATTGACAAGAGCTTTAAACTAGACTTGAAGGGGGAGGGGGATAATATCAGGCTTGCCTGTGACAAGCTGTGGGATGACATGCCAAGGTTAGAGGAACGGGGTGCTAGCAAGGGCCCTCAGCCTGTTGCTCTGAGAAGTGCTGGCTACGCTGCAGCACACTTGAAGTCTTACAGAGATGAACTGGGGCTTCTGAGGTAATAGGAGCCAACAGGGAAACACCAGTGAAATACCTCAAAGGAATTAAGGGGTGTCCCTCTAAGAAGGTGACATGGCCGACAGCCCAGCTGAAGTGCCTCTACATGAATGCACGCAGCATGGGCAACAAACAGGACGAGTTGGAAGCCACCATGCTACCAGAAAGCTATGACCTAGTTGCCATTACTGAAACTTCGTGGGACGAATCCCATGACTGGAGCGCGGCTATCGACGGCTACAAGCTGTTCATAAGGGACAGGTGAGGAAGGAGGGGCGGAGGGGCTGGCCTCCACCACAAGAAA
>NW_008824051.1:4688887-4692819 GCF_000699105.1 Pygoscelis adeliae
CACCATCCCTGGAAGTATTTAAAAGACGGGTAGATGAGGCGCTTAGGGACATGGTTTAGTGGGCATGGTGGTGTTGGGTTGACGATTGGACTCGATGATCTTGGAGGTCTCTTCCAACCTTAATGATTCTATGATTCTAAAAGAGGGTAGATTTAGACTAGATTTAAGGAAGAAATTTTTTTACAGTGAGGGTGGTGAAACATTGGCACAGGTTGCCCAGAAAGGTGGTAGATGCCCCATCCCTGGAAACATTCAAGGTCAGGTTGGACGGGGCTCTGAGCAACCTGATCTAGTTGAAGATGTCCCTGCCCATGGCAGGGGGGTTGGACTAGATGACCTTTAGAGGTCCCTTCCAACCCAAACTATTCTATGAGTCTGATTCTATGAAAGTGACAGGCTGAGAGAACAATTTTTGCTACTCAATTCTTATCATGATATGAAATTAATCTGAACAAGAAATTTAGCTATGTGGTTGGTGAACATTTGTTCAAAATGCTTGTTCCTCTTCCTTCTTTCTCTTCTGGTTGAACTGATCTGGTTCATGCTACCAAGCAACGGAAACACAGCAAGGAAAACGCTTCCCCCTCTGTAAGGGTTCCTCTGAGTTGAAACCTCCACTGTGATCTCCAATGAGAACGCCCATTTGAGCATAAGTGGCTGTTGGTCACAATACTTTCAACACACTTGTACTACCCTACAAATCATAAGAGGTGTTAACTGTAGAATAATTTTATTAATGTCATAGTCTCTGATATGGCCCAGAGACCATACATGACACATCAAGTAATGTAGATGTGAGATTTAAACTTCTTTTTAAGTATTTGTCTTCCTCCCCCTCACCAGGACCACTTTTTGTTAAATTCAGCACTCACAGCATCACAGATGACTGAAACCAGGTCTGAATCAACCTGACAATCTTCTTTTAAGAACACCATAAAGTGCTGACATTAGGCTAGGAGGAAAAATGAAATAAAATCACTGGGAAAAAATTCTGCCTGTGATACTAACAAATCTTGTTATATGATACTAAACTATACACGCGTATACCAGAGAGCTATTTGGCCTACTTTGGTTCATTAGCGCAGGAAAAGGATGGAATGCAGGTTGTGCTATGACAGGAAATATCTCTTTTTTTACTTGCCAGTGCTTGAGTGTATTGTTCACTATTTGTTTTTACTAAGCATTACTAAACGTCTGATGGGCTGGGGTTTTTAAGGCCCTGAAACCAAGAGCTGGCTGCTCAGAGGAAATGGTGTTCAGCTCTCATTTCATATTGTATTGTAATAAATCAATGTCTTCCTACAACATCTTGATTGCCACTGAGCAGCACAGCACAGCTTTCACAGCCTCGTAAGGCAGAAAAGACAGAAAAGACAGAACTTCTACTGCAAAAAACACAGCCGACTCTTGCACTCTATCATCTACCTGCAGCCCCTCAAAAAAAGGGCATCAAATAAAAACATGAAGGTACAGTGATGGGAAAACATCCAGAATGTGTGCGTATGCACTTTATAAACATCCTATAGTTATTACTTAAATAGAAAATTAACTTCATGGAAAGGATGCAGGCTCAGTTAAGAATATGCACAAAGCTTTTAGACCGTACCTGCATTTCTCTCTAACAGAGGGGTTTATCAGCTGATTCACTTTTTAAAACACCTGGAGCTGGGTAGACATGCAGCAAAAGAGTCATTTGCAGATTCCCTTCACAGGTCACTTTCTGTCTTCAGAAGAGGGGACTAAGTAGGCTGTGACCGCTCAAGTTAAATCAGGAGAAATGAAATAGGCTAAACACAGAGGCCGATGCTGCACAGCGTCGTCGTATATGCTGACAGGAAGCTGAAAAAACAACTTCATTATAAGTCTTGGGGTTAACTTTCACACCCTTCAGAAAATCTCCAGATCAGTATAACTCCCTGCTTTTCACTTCTTAAAAAGGGAATTCTTATATTCTTATTTCGTGCTTACTTAGTAAGATGAGCATTTATGGTGCTACTCACTCATGTTCTTAACGCTAGTGGTCTGTACCCAGTATTGGATCTGTAATTAACAAAGTTCATGAAGGTTTTCTGGCAAGCCTCAGAGCTGCTTCATGTTCAGATTCACAACTTCAATCTATGACCCACTGAAAGAGCACAAAATTATTCATCACGGCTACAATCATAACTATAGTAAACTCAGCATTTCAGCAAGCCAGATACTGAAGCATATTGACTTTAAAATGCTGGAGCTGTGCAATATTACAAGTTTACAAAGCTGTTCTCACTCATGCCCCCAATGACTATCTTTTTGGGTGTAAAAAGATCTCCAATAAAGTAATAGTTCTTCATAAAACAAACTACTTCAATTTACTGGGGATCCAAAACATGTTATAGTAGAAATTTACTAATACTTACTTGCTCAGGGGCTGGGGGGCATACAGCTGCTCTGTAACCATTATTATCAGTACTATGTAAACAGTTCAGAGAAGGAAATGAAGAACTATGTATTGAAACTGCAAGACTGGAGGATTTAAGGCAGCAGAAAGTAAAAGGTAAGCTACAGTTTCACCAAGACACGGAAGTTAAAAAACATACAAACATTCACGGAAATGTTTTAGGTCTGTTATAGTCTCCTTTCTCATCCAGAAAGAATAGCTACCAATGATCCTGCACACTAGCATTTTGTTAACTACCACAAGCAATCAGATCCTCATTTTTAGTAAGAAAAGAATTAGGTGTACATATCAGAGTTTTCAAAAATATGTTTTTTCTCTACATCAGAAGAATAAATATTTTCAACATTTCCAATAAACTAATTCTGAAAGAATTTCCAGATTTAAAGACAAAAATTGCTTTCTGTTCCAACACTGTATTTTTGCTTTGGAATTTATTTTGGTTTTAGGAAAATTGGATTATATGACATAGTTCAATATTCCATTGTATTTATTTTAAAGAAAACACACTGCTTAGTAGAGATTGAAACATTTTACCTTCCTTTCTTGATCAAAGTCTCTTGTTTGTCCTATAATGAAACAGTAATGCCAGTAAATGTTATTAATTTATTGTCACTTAATTGTCAAAACAGAATCCAGGAAAGGGAACTGGAGAGGACTTCCTGGACTGTCAGCTTCAGCCCCCAATTTCTGCAGACACCACATCAGAAGATCCAAGCAGTAAATACAACAAATTTATTTTAAAAACAGGGAGGAGGCATATGATTTCCTTTTTCACTGCACCATTTGGAACACAGCACAAACCTGCTGTGAAAGTTGGGAGCCTTCTCCTAACTTTCAAATTTGTTGCATAGATAACACAAACAATCCATATCATTGCCAAGACTGCTTCATTACAACAGCTACTTAGTAAAATGAGAAAGTTTTATTTTGCGGGAACTTGCATCAAAATTGGCATGACTCCAAAACCATTTGTCTTCAATTCAGCAGAAACGCCATTCCAGCTCATGCTAATTGACATTCATACAAACCCACACATACACACGCAAATCTTATGCATTACAGCCCTTGTATGTGAATTAATAACAGAGCTAAATGATGCTGGCGCTATATCTCTGCTTCATTTTTTTCCTAAAGAGAGTGGATTAACTCTTGGGTGTCTGGACCTTTTTATCCTGACACCTGCCAAAAGAAACTAGATCTAACCAATCTGTTTTGAAAAAGTCAAAACCTTTTTCTTGCCAAATGTCTTTAAGAGCCTTTATACATAAGTTACATGTATCAAATTATCCCTGCATTATTAACCCCTCACTTCTAACAGCAGGGAGAAGAAGGAAGATCCTTATGAGCATGAGAAAAGGGTCATAAATAATGTATTAGCAAAATAACGAGTGGCAGAGAAAAAAAAAAAAAAAAGGGGAAAAAAAATTCCTTTTTGGATTTAATAGGAAAGGTTAGAAGCTTCTTTTTTTGGGGGGGGGGGGGGGTTTATTTCAGT
>NW_008824051.1:4692942-4699185 GCF_000699105.1 Pygoscelis adeliae
TTCAGAAAGCAGGGAAATCTACCCAGCGAGTCAAGCTGTGGCCAAAGAGATAAGAAAAGCTGCTTGCACGTTACCCATATGACTGCACCTCAACAGCTTCAGTTTGATTAGGAGCTGTTTGAGCAGAAAGGCCTGACGCAGCTCTACTCTCCATCCCTGCACCAAAGCCACATTGCAGGAACTTACATATGGCACGTGTAGGAACTGTCTCAATAATCAGGAGCTTCCAAATTAGTAATGGAATTCAGTACATAATCTAGAAATTGGAAAGAGTTTTATACTGGCAGATATCACCACTGCTATTTATGGACTTCAATATCCCTTATTTGAAAATATAACCCAAAGCTGCACTAAAATTTGATTCTTTAGATAGCAAGCAGTTCAGATTCAGGAGAATGGTGTTAGAAAGCCCCATAGGCCAAATACCTACAGTATTTGTGTGGGTTCGTACTTCAGATAAGGAACCTATTAACAGAGTTAATAAATATTGCCTGCCTGGTTCACATCACAAGCTTTCAGAGTACAGGCTTAGCTCCCAATGACAGGCACAAATGATGCATTACCTCTGTCTCTTTGTAGCAGGCAGACTACTGCAAAATACGTGCAAGTTTAAACATACATGCCCTGAAAAAGTACTAGACAAAGTCAGAGAGACAAAAACGATCGTTCAGCTTAAACATTACTACTGTTGTAATTTTACATGGATATATTAACCTAATAGGTGACATATGCAACTCCCATGTTGCACGTTAGTATCAAAGAATAAACCTTTAATCCTCGCCTATCCTTGGCAATGTTCCTTCACTCACCACTTTATTTGACTGTTTTTAACTGCTTATCTCTGAAATGCAGCAAGTGCTTTGATATTTGTCACAGCACTTCCCCATTAGCCATTAGATGGGTATATCAGTCAACGTCTCAATGTTATCTCATATGACTTAGTTCCCTGCCTTTCTCCGTATGATCTCAGCTACAAACCTGCCTGGTATTTCAAGTTGCCATATTGGGGCACATATGCATCCTAATTATATTTAAAGTGTGGCTTAAATCCCTCTGGAAGTTGTAGTTACATGGTCAATGAAGCAAGGACAGGACATAAAGCAAAATAATTTGTAGTGATCTTTGGACTGTCAAGTATAATTCTAGTGGAAATCACCCCTCCTGACTTTCTGTTAGTATGAAGAGCTCTTCTCTCCTCTATTAAAGAGTGACAGACAGCAGTTGCTTAGAAAGATTATTCAAAATTGCATGAATAGATGGGCAATCTGCCTCAAAAGGCAGAGAATTTTATCCTTTTTGTCATATTTTGTTCCTTGTCTATATCCTTTTGTTAAACATCTCCCATTAAAAAAAGCAAAAAAAGGCTCAAATCTTAGTTTTCGTCATACCCGCCCATGTAACTCGGTAGCTTCCCAGACCAGTGTATCTGAAATGCTGGTTTTGACAACAACCTTAACACTACAGCCAAATAAAGTGCAGAAAGGAAAGTGAGATGAAAGGCATTCCTTTCTTCTCTTATCTCTCCCCAATGTATTTATTTTTCTGAATATTACACTTATTAATTCACCACATATTAATAAAGGTAAACAATAATAACTAACAATGCCTTGCAGCTATAAATCTCCCTTCAAGGCAATGAAGGCCTTAACAAATGCAAGGAAAATATACTTTCCATTTCATATACAAGAGGAAAAATGAATCTCAGAGAAATTAAATGATTTACAGAATCAGTGGCAGAAGAACCAAAGCCTCCGGATTGCTGCACCATATAAAATGTTAGGGGAAACAAAGAATACTGTCAGTAGACTAATAACATATGAGAAGTAAAACTACGCATTTCTGTCTGATTATTGTACTGTTGTTCATCTCTAGAGCAGAGCATTGCTTTAAGCAGTGCCTTTTTGGATTAAGATTGCAAATGGTTTTAAATCACTCAAGGGTAGAAAATTGTTCTATTTGTCAGATTTCACACTAACTATTGTATGGCATTTCTTTGCTCTACTTAACCTGAATTTCATATGCTGCCACTATTAAACAACTCTCCACGCAGAAATCCGAACACATTGCTAAAGCAAACAAAGCTCTTGTGGCTCCACCCAGGGCTGCACAAACATACACCTGAGCATCTAGTCTTCATCTTTTTACTGAAGTTCTTTTGTCTGTAAAAGGATGTTACATTTAGGCCAACACGATTTAAACTTTTTAGGCTCTAACTGGAAGCTTAAGCTACCTTAACAGTCATGAAAATCTTATTGTAATTTCTCAAGTATTTAAGCCAGATCCTAAGTCTTTTCCAACAGAAACTCCAATATGCAAAATTAAAAATGCATAATCTCCATTCTGCAAATGTGATTCAAAAGGCTTTCCTATCTACCTATGGAAATGTAGAGGTATAATTATACTACTCTAATTAAATATTGATGAAAATCCATAGAGGAAAGCTCCCTTGCTGAGAGCACACGTGCACAAACATACCAGTCTGTATAGTTACACCACTGTATTCCCCTGCATAAATAAAAACTAAACAAATGAACAAACCCAAAAAAACTACACAGTTGGACAAAAGCAGTATTATTGCTTCAGCTATGCCAAATCAGATTTCCAAGTCCGCAGAGAGGTGCAGGAGACACCACTAAGTATAATTATTTGGCAGTTACCGGAAACAGTCCACCTATTAGTACAAGAATGAAAAACTCCATCCATGTTGTGAAAAAGACAGAAATTTATCTTCAGGAATACAACCATACTGTACAGTGCTTTGAATGGAAAGTTACTATCTCCATGAGTTACTGGTTATTATTGCAACACTGCAGACAACAATTTGAAAAAGGAACCTGATTTCTGAATGTAAAGAATTCATTTGTTGTTATTAGTTTTGACAAAACCACTAAAAAAACCTCAGCAGCTGCAAAATTCTGTTGCGAACACAATGTTCCCGGAAAGACGATTTGACAAGCATCTATTGACAGATTTCTACAACTGCTATGAAAGGGGCTTTTTAAAATCATTTCATCCAACTGCAAGAAGAAACAGTTTTACTGGCTAACAACAGGATTCTGGACACAGATTCCACTTGCTCACCACAGACACTGAAATATGTTCCCCAGTTATCCTGAAACAGAGACGTCAGCTGTCTCCTTCAGGAGAGAGGCAAAAGTCCCACCTATGCCCCAAATACAGAGTTCGGAGACTACCTGAGCTTGTACCACAACTTTATACCCACTCACTGTCTTCCAGTCTAGGCCAGCTGAAATCCAGCCAGGCAAAAATCAGCTGTGCACATATAAACTGCACTTCATTAAGAGAAGGAAGACAAGCAAACAAGCTGTGCGGGAGGGATGATGCTAATATAGCTGTGCAGAGCCTGTTTCTAAACAGGCTAATAGTTTTGCTCCCTGTAGCTAGAACACATTTCAAAACAGACCTCAAGCGGAGGAGGAATTTTTAAGGTAAGTCCAGACTGCCATGCTTCCCTCCCGCCCCAAAGGATTTCATAATTTTGTTGTATAAGGTTTTTTTTTTTAAACCTTACACTACTGCATTCAGCACAGGGAAACAGTTCCGAAAGTGGCAGTATTCTGTGAAACAAATACACCCCTTAACTTTTTTTTAAATGGGACACACACAGTTGTTACTAATATTAAGAAAAAACCACACATTTTCAATTAGCCACAAAACTGGTGAATACACCACATTGTTCTGAACAGAAAAAAAACTGCATGTCCATGGAGATGTGTTACTTAAGTTTAATTACATTCAGTGTGGTAGAAAATTTTTCTGCCTCAGTTGACTTAAAAATCATGTCTTCTATCTCTCAAGAGAACCTGAACCATCAAGCTACTCATTTTTTTGAAACATGGATAACAGTGTCATTTCCACTGCTGGTATCATGCTACAGCGCATAAATATACATTTCATTGAAAGGATTAGAGAGGCAAGAGACCTACTCTTATTTTTCTATATAAGAATTTTGTACAATGTGAGACCATTCCCTCTAGCAGGATACCTCTCTCTGGAGACTCTACGGGTCAGGGGTGAAGCTGATGTCAGGGTCTGAATCAAAGGCAGCAGATCTGAGGTTGGAGGATTTGACAAAGTTTCCCACCAGCACAAACAGCCCAAAATCTATGCGCCTTTGCAGGCTAATAGGAAATACAGGTTGAACCTCTGCAGCAAAGGGAACTGAGCATGTCTCCCACACTCCTTGTACTTTCGACACAAGCATGCCGCCAATATTCTGCCCTGCATATGGTTTCCTCCTCCTACATGCAGTGGAGTATTTTATGTAGATTCTTTCTAAAACAAACAGGTTTTTCCATTTAGATAACAAGATCGAATCCTTTTAAACATTTCAGTATCTAACTGCTTCTGATTTCTTCAGTTCAGCACCAAAACCCCAAGATCAGTTACTTAAAGAGCACCAGTGACAACAAATTGACATGTCTTATCAGGAATGCTGTCACTTGTTAGTTAGGTACTAACTTGATCTGATAGTCAGGACTGTCTTGAAAAGCAAACAATCTGTTTCAGCGTGGATTCCCAGTCACGGCCACACATTCAGCAAGCTAAGAAAGGGCATCCTAGCAAAGGTCATATAGACTCCTGTACCAGCTTTTTCTTCTGTCCTGGAAAGGATGCAGACAAAGACCATACCTGCAGAGAAATTGAACAAGCAGATGTATAAAGTTAGGCCAAAGCTTCACCCCTAGTCTTAATCTCCTCAATGGGCCAAGAGCAAATTATGGGAGTTTAGATCAAAGCTCTACAGCTGAGGTGTCGACCTCAGATTTGTGGCTCTGATTCAAGTAATGGCTAGTGCAGATGAACTGGTCTGCAGATCTCTCAACCAACCAGGGTGAGAAGAAAACAGCATTATTTTCTATCCACAGCCAGGAGAGGCTGGGGAACTCTGCTTTCAACACAAGAGAAAGCACTGCTTTGCCCTTGCTTCTTTTTATACTAAACTCCATACCAACTAAGAAAGCACAATAAGAAATGAAACAACTAAGATGTGTTTCTCACTACCTCTATATCACAGATTCATTGCTACAGATTTGTACATCATCTACTTGTATAGGCCAAATTCTACACTACCCAGCTTTTTCCACACCAAACCAGGGACAGGGTAGACTTGACTTGGTGAAAGACCTAATACAAAAGGCCGGCCAGATGCAGAAGCTAGGAGGAAGGGTGGTAGCCTGGTCCCATTGGACCGATAGCAGGTTAATTCTGGCTGGAAGCAATATAACTGGCTACCTAGAGATGTGAAAGGGTGTATTCTTCTGTCCCTATTTTTCCTCGAAATTACAAATAATTTCTAATTTACCCCACCTTAAATGCACTGTGCTCCCATGCAACATTTCTACTTGCCTTTTTCTTCTCATCAAACCTACAGTATGGGGGATACACGAGGAGAAAGACACAGACACATTAAAGCCACAAAGCTCCATCTTCATAAATCATTCTCAAAAGGAACTGAAGCACTTTTTCTATTAGTTAACAGCACAAAGCTGATAATCCCAAAGCTAGGAATAAACAGGATGCTTCTGCAAAATAATTTCAGGGAAGGGGTAGCGAACAATGGGCAAATATACCAGAACAGATACAACTAGAAAAAATATTTGCTCCAAAGAAGGAGGTAAGAGAATGAGATCAAAAGAGAAGATTTTTTTTTCAATATTGGTAAGATAAAAGTCATTGATGAGAGATTGGCCAGTTGGCTAGTGCTGTCTCTAAGCAAGTTTCCAGTCTTATCACCACACCACAATTTATTCTGTTCCTGAGCTTTCAAAGACTCCTACATATTGTTGCAAGTTATTATTTTGACATTTTTAATTTCTGTTTCACTGATATATGCTTGGGAGAAGTATTACCTTCCTTTCCCCCAGACGCTCCTTACGTTGAGTTCTCTTCCATTTCCTCACAGATTTCTGTCCTGGTTTCGGCTGGGGTAGACTTAATTTTCCTCCTAGTAGCTGGTACAGTGCTGTGTTGTGGATTTAGGATGAGAATAATGTTGATAACACACTGATGTTTTAGTTGTTGCTAAGCAGTGCTTACACTCGTCAAGGACTTTTCAGCTTCTCATGCCCTGCCAGTGAGAAGCTGGGAGGGGGCACAGCCAGGACAGCTGACCCAAATTGGCCAAAGGGACATTCCATACTATATGACGTCATGCTCAGTATATAAACTGGGGGAAAGCTGGCCGGGGGGACCGCTGCTGGGGGACTGGCTGGGCTTTGG
>NW_008824051.1:4699285-4700583 GCF_000699105.1 Pygoscelis adeliae
CTCCCCCATTCCACCAGGGCGGGGGGGAGAGTGAACAAGTGGCTGTGTGGTGCTCAGTTGCCAGCTGAGGTTAAACCATGACAGTTTCATATTGCTGCTGCTACTTCTTTTCCCCTCTCTCATGTTCTCCATTCCTACCAGCAGTGATTTATGCACATTCATGAAAATCCAGGAAACACATAAGGGCATCTGGGTTCTGTCGCTAGAAAATCTGTTCAAGCATGTCACGTATTACACCATACCCACACAGAAGACTCATTACACAGCTTGTCCAAATACATCCACCACCTGAATTCAACCATACCTTCTGGATTCAGGCAACCTTCTCTTCTCAAGTAATTGTCTCCCAAACAAGAATTCTGGGTTCTCAATCTTCCCTCTTGTCAGTCCCTTACTCACAGAAATATTTTCTTCCTCTCGTTTGCTCTTTCCTTCACATCTTTCTCCCTGGACGACTTCTTCCCGCTGTACCATTTCCCCCCTTCCCACATCACTTCTATTCCCCATTACTCACTCAAAGTGGGGTCCTATCAACGCTGTCTCAGAAAGGAGCCTGTTGTGGGGCAGCAAGCAGAAATGCTGCCGGATCTGTTCTTCCTGCCTCCCAGCAGCATGGCAGGAGCCCAGCTGGACCAGCAAGAGGCAGGACAAGGGAACGGGGGCTCTTCTAATGTAGGCGACATCAGGCAGGGATGACCAGATTCAAGATCTTCCCAAGCCTTCTTTCTTTCTTTCCCAAAAAGAGGCCAGGCAGAACTTGGAGGAAATAACTCCAAGGCCAAGACACACACACATACACAAAACGGCCATCAGCCACACAGCTGTGTTTGCAGAGATAAGGCAAGGTGAAGCAATACAGCAGCAATGCAGCTGTGGTTGCAGAAATAGGGCAAGGGGAAGGAATACAGTAGCTGGTAAAATCAAACCTTCGGAGTAAAATAACAGCAGCCCAAAAAGCATCCTCATCTGTTCACCTATGTCCTTATGAGACTCATTAGTTTAATTTGGGCCCCTCACTACAAGAAGGACGTCGAGGTGCTGGAGCATGTCCAGAGAAGGGCAACGAGGCTGGTGAAGGGTCTGGAGAACAAGTCTTATGAGGAGCAGCTGAGGGAGCTGGGGTTGTTTAGCCTGGAGAAAAGGAGGCTGAGGGGAGACCTCATCGCTCTCTACAACTACCTGAAAGGAGGCTGTAGCAAGGTGGGTGTTGGTCTCTTCTCCCAAGTAACTGGCGAAAGGACGAGAGGAAATGGCCTCAAGTTGCGCCAGGGGAGGTTTAGATTGGATGTGAGGAAAAA
>NW_008824051.1:4700608-4704798 GCF_000699105.1 Pygoscelis adeliae
CCAGGGAAGTGGTTGAGTCCCCATCCCTGGAAGTATTTAAAAGACGGGTAGATGAGGTGCTTAGGGACATGGTTTAGTGGGCATGGTGGTGTTGGGTTGATGGTTGGACTCGATGATCTTGGAGGTCTCTTCCAACCTTAATGATTCTATGATTCTGTGAATTACAGGAGCATGATTAAGGCTAAGGATACATTTCAGCATAGCTCCAAACAGGCCTACCATTTAAGTGATCAGCAAATCAATTTTCTAAAGGATCTGCTAATAGTGTTTATATAATACTGAGGGAAGAACAACTCTGAAGCACACACAATCAAACTGATCTCAGTGGAGCCTTCATTATGCTTGCTTATAAATGCCCATTCTGTGAATGTACAAGGCAGTTCGTACTTAGATGGGGATACAATGTGAACTATTTAGCCAGAACTCATAATGCAATAAAAAAATAATGCAACAGAAGATTGACTAAACAATCAAACACTTGAAACAGTGGCTCACAGCATGAAGATGGTTGGCATTTAAATGCATTCAAAAATCAAATGTCATTCTATTCAAAAAAATGGCGCTTGTGTCAACAATGCCTGGCACTTGCACAGTATCTGTGATCAGAGAATTGCAAGGACTATAACTTATCAATTCTCACCATTTTACTGTATATCTCCTTAATTTTTTTCAACTTCAGTTCCTCCAGTGATGTGCTTAGCTTAGACTTGAGCTGTATTTAAAAAAATAATAATCTATCATCTCTGATAGCTAGAATATGGCATGACCCACAAAAGCGTACTAATACAAAAGGACCCCAAACCAACGCAAAGGTAAGGTTTTTCATGACCTATTGCATTGGTGAGGAGTTGCAAGCAGCGTGCTATGGGACAACTCAATGAAGGCACTATTTTTTCATCTCCCTTATGTTCTGCTTCATGTGCTCACATTATCGAAACTGGAGCTGCAAGTTCAGCACTCCTGCAGTATCTTGCTGAGAAAACCTGCTTCCATTGTAAATGTTTTATGATTTTTCGGTGCCTTTTAATGTAACTTTTCACAATGCCATTCCTAAAATAAACCCTTGCTTTATATAGTAATACTTTTTCAATGGGAAGTGGAGAAAAATATAGACTCTTGTCCTGCCTTCACAAGGTTCATTGATGTTCCTCTGAATTTTCCTGGGCACACTATGAAACACTAAGCAAGAGGAAGATGCTGTGTCCCAGCAGAAAAGTTTTGTACTCAAACTGGGGGGATAGGACGGGCAGACTACAAGGTGAAAAACTGGCTGTACCATCAGACTGGAAGGGTAGTGGTCGCTGGTTTGAAGTCTGACTGATGGCCAGTTACGAGTGGAGTCCCTCAGGTATCAATACTGGAGCAAGTCTTGTTTGACATCTTCATCAATGACTTGGAAGATGAGACATATGGGGCAAGTTTGCAGATGACACTAGACGGGGGAGATCAGCTGACATACTGGAGGGCACAGCTGCCATTAAGAGCAGCCTTGACAAGCTGGAGGAATCGGTCAGCGAGAGCCTTGTGATGGTCAACCAAGACAAGGGCAAATTCCTGAACCTGGGATAGACTATCCCTACAGTCTGGGAGCAACCCAGCAGAAAAGGACCTGGCCATTCCGGTGCACAAAAGAAGTTTGGAGCACATGACGTACAAGGAGAGACTGAGGGAAGTGTGTTTAGCTATGGCAGGATCCGATTACTGTGTTCAGTTTCCTGGGGTGGGTTAGACAGAAGTCAGCACAAAGCTTTTCTCAGGGGTGTGCACCAAGACAAGAGACAAAAGTCAGAAGTTGCACTCAGAGAAATTCCAGCTGTGTGAAAGAAATGTTCACAGTGGGAGAGGTCAAGTACTGGAACAGGTTCCTGGAGAGGCTGTGGACTCTCCACCCATGGAGGAATTCACAAGTCAGCTGGACAAGGCCTTGAGCATCCTGGCCTAACTCTGAAATTAGGCCCGCCTGGAAGAAGAGATTTGACTAGATTATTTCCTAGGTCCCTTCCAATCTAAATTATTCTATGAACCTTTTGTTATTTCTTTTAACAGGAATTGGATATTTCTGAAGTTGTAATTATTACCAAGGAACACAGGAACCATTCTGTCAATAAAATTGCATCTTGCTGTCTGCATAGCATCATGGTCACAAATCGAAATTTTTTAATGGGAATTTCCAACTGTGAAACACCGGAACAAGTTGATCTAGTAAATCAAGTAGTATTTGACATTCTTCTACCTTTACCTCATCAGGTGACTCTGTCCCCTGACTTTAAGTGACTATACCTTTGCAGAGTGGAAATAATAACAATTCTTGTCTGTTTCATATGGGAAAGATACCTTTTTTCCCCACAGAAAGTGGAAGTGTTTTCCAAACCACCAACCTCCAGAAGAGGCCTCTCAGTATTCCCAGCTTATGACTTAAGTGAGACCTAGTTTCATTGCCTGGTAGAGTCACCTCCAGCTGTCAGCAGCAACACTGGTTATAAATGAACTGCATGTCAGAGGCACTGAGGAAGAGAAACAGGTCAAAGAGAGGTCTAGTAGCTGTAAGGAGAAGATTCTTATTCTCTGCTGAGCTTCCTCCTCTTTCTGAAAAAATATTTTGATAAAAGGATATTTATGTTGGGGTGGGGGGAATCAACTAAGCCAGAGGTCTGAGTGTTGAATTCAATGTTTTAAGCATGATTTAATGTAGTATGTGGTGGGTGAATAAACAAATATATGTAACAAGCTATAACCTCAGACTCAATCTAAGAGTTGTACTCACAGTTTAATGAAGTATGACAGCTATATTGCCTTGCTTATTAACAAGCATAGCAGTTTAAAAAAAGCACTAGAAATACATTATTTACCAATTTGGATATAAAATCCCTTTAGTAAGTAGATTTTTCCAACTAATCTTAAGACCAAAAAAAAAAAATCGGATATGTGACAACCAAATAACATTTAAATAGTTCTCTGCACATTTTTGAGGGAGGCAAAAGACTCCACAGAAAAATTTATTTTACACGGATAATGGAGTCTGTGTCACTGTGACTTGTGAAGCATCTGTGAGTGGTTGCCACTGGCTGTAATTCCAATTTAAACCTTTCTCCAAATAAATCTCATCGTGACAGTTCAAGCATACACAGAGATCCAATTTAATCTTTCCACAGCATTTAAGTCTGTGGCAGAGCCTGAAGACTTCTGATTTTTTAATTATTATTTAAGCACAACAAGGTAACTAAACTGAAATATATTTGTTTTCCAATATATAAAATATAGTTTGCTCCACAGCCTGTGCTGCCTGACCTTATATCTGTCTGTCAGCATTAATGTGACAAACTTCTGAAAGAAAAGTTGTAAGGAAACTGTCAAGCTATGTTATAGCCAGACGAATCTGCTTGTGCTCTGTCTTTAAAAAGAGTGGAAATATCAGACTCATTCCATAAACTCTCATGACTATGAAACCTTCAGGAACAATGTGCTTAGCCTCTCAGAGAAGAAGAAATATCTTCAATAAATATGTATAACATACAGAAACAGCATTTGTGTTCCTGTTCATCAAACCTTAATCTGAGTTTACTTTTAATCACATAATTATCCAATATTCTCAGAGAACTGAATTAATGACTCACTAAAGGACAGCACTGAACTTCAATATCTGAAAGAAAAATCAAGCTTGACCACAAGTCTATAAGGAAATTACTTTCTTTTCAAGACAGACTCTAAAGCATTGGAAAGAAGTTAAATTGAGATGACTGGCAGCCTTTACTGAAGAGAAGCACGGGTTCAAGTGAGCTCATGGATCTCTTTACTGGTGTGCTGGTTTTGGCTGGGACAGAGTTAATTTTCTTTATAGTAGCCAGTATGGGGCTGTGTTTTGGATTTGTGCTGGAAACAGCGTTGATAACACAGGGATGTTTTCGTTGTTGCTGAGCAGTGCTGACACAGAGTCAAGGCCTTCTCTGCTTCTCACCCCACCCCACCAGCGAGCAGGCTGGGGGTGCACAAGAAGTTGAGAGGGGACACAGCTGGGACAGCTGACCCCAACTGACCAAAGGGATATCCCACACCATATGACGTCATGCTCAGCATGTAAAGCTGGGGGAAGAGGAAGGAAGGGGGGGACGTTCGGAGTGATGGCGTTTGTCTTCCCAAGTAACCGTCACACGTGATGGAGCCCTGCTTTCCTGGAGATGGCTGAACACCTG
>NW_008824051.1:4706302-4711640 GCF_000699105.1 Pygoscelis adeliae
TTGTTTTGCTTTGCTTGCGTGCGCGGCTTTTGCTTTACCTGTTAAACTGTCTTTATCTCAACCCACGAGTTTTCTCACTTTTACCCCTCCGATTCTCCCCCTCACCCCAAAAGGGGGGAGTGAGTGAGCAGCTGCGTGGGGCTTAGTTGCTGGCTGGGGATAAACCATGACAAGAGGTTTCAGGTAAGACAGATAGCTATCCTCTAAACCAAAGTTACAGAGACAATAAGACACTGATATACAGAGAACATTGATAGACTAGCACCTAGTTTGTGACCATAGTGCTTTGCTCACCTGAATTTGCTATCAACCCAAGGTTTAAATGATTCTTTTTATGTATCTTTAAAATTAAGGTTGTATAATTTATCAAAAATTAAGCTAGGAATTTTATGAGGAAGCCTAAGTGAGTCAGATACCAAATACTCACCAAATTCGACATATATAACTCTTGGAGAGCTTTCAAATTTTTTACTTAAGCTACTGCAACTGGAGTACTAATAAAATACGGTCCACATCACCAGGACAATACAGTGACAAATAACAGAAGTGGCAACATCTTATATGTACATAGCACCTTCTGTCAGAAAGCAAAGGCATTTTAGGGATATATGTTAAATAAAATGACATGCAGTACTTGGAGTTCAGTTCTATTAGCCACACTTAGTAAATGAGAGAACAAGGCATAGATAATTCAAGCTGTCTGCTAAACATAATACACAAAGCCAACAGCAGAAACAGCACTGAATATAGATTCCAAGTGCTTCCTTCCCTGGTGTTTGCAAAAAAGGATGCTTTAATTTAAAACTAGAAGTCAGTCTTAGCCTGTATTACTCTGTTCAATCACTGCCTGCCACTGTTTCTAAGTATGTGTGTGAACTTGTAACTGTCAAGTCAAGCCAAAGCCATACTAAGGTTGTTTATCAGGATTAATACTATCCTCACACTTCAAAAGAAAAATGGGGGGGAAAAAAAGCATAAAACAAAAAAATGTCCACGCTCTGCTGCTTTATTCTTCTTATGCTTGGTTCAAGTAACTGTCACCAATTTCAGCACAAACAACTTTTGTCATGCCAGAGAGCTGTTCCCAGATTCATTTGAATTCACAATTATATCAGAATACTCCAAAAGCCCATCAAATTTGGTACAACCTCTCAGGCAGGCACCATTGATTTTTTTTCACTGGCATGATACTCCCAATACTTTCTGGCAATCCTTAAGTACTACTGGTTATGAAGCAGTCACACACATTCAAAGATACGCTGGTATGAGTTCAAAAAGAGATGGCCCACTAGAGAAATTTTTTTTAAACAGTAATGTTCTTTGTATTTATGAATTGTTTTACTGTGGTATTATAAAATGGAACATTTTGAAAAGCTCTTTTCTTAAAGCTTTCCTTAAAATAACAAAGCTCAAAGCAGATAATTTCATCTTAAAATATTAAAAAAGGGAAGGACTCAGATTACCCCAAATGAACGTATTATTTGAAGAGAACAATAGTGCTGTGGGACTTCACACAAGCATGTCACATTTTAAGTGATGACAAATAAACCACAATTTGGTCAACTTCAGTCAACTTCACTTCAGACACAACTCAGTGGAGCTACACTAGAATTGAACGTGGTATGTCAAATCTTGTTGGGAGTTCAAACAGAGTTGACGTAGCTCAGTTAAATGTTAACAGGAAGCTAAATCTTAGTTCAAGATAGTTTGGGAATGGAGTAAAACTGATTGTTAAAAAGCTGTTTATAAAGAAGAACAAGAGCTGAGGGCAGCAAAACAAAGTGTCTGTGATCATTAGTAAGACTATATACTCTGTTCTTGAGTTTACGACATGATCAGATGAGGATATAAAATTATGTAGTTAGCAGACCAAATCCTGCTGTTAGTTGTATCACGCGATCCCCCCAAAATATGCTCAGCTGCATTATTCCAAATGAGAGGACACCTTGGCCAAAACACATTTAAATGATACCTCAGCGGGTAAAGCAGAGCACTATCATAACTGCATTTCTGCAACAAGTCACATGCAGTATATACTCAAATCAACTGTACTGAGGTATCTCTATGTGTTACTTTTACCCCCCACAAGATATTCACTCACCAAAGTTCGCTCAACATTTTGACGCTCGCTAACTTCATTTGAAGACAGTCTCATTTAGCTGATACACATTCGGCTAATATGGCTTCGAATAAAACCAACTTTACCAAACTGTACACTTACGAGAATTCAAACTCAGGGAGAGATTTTAGGCCTCAGATGGAAGAGTATTCCTGAATTTTGAAAAGACTAATTCGTAGTGTTACATAAAGTTTACCCTGAACACCAAAAGAGTTGTTTGAAACAGCTTATATAATTCTATAACGGGAATGTAAGGTTTTATTAAATTCCAGAGGCTGGTTAGAAGAAACCAAGCACAAAGGTCACCATCCTCTATTAAATTCTCTAGTACTTTTCCACAACAGTGGCATGAAAACATCCACTTCTACGTGATCCTTCTAATATTGTGTCATTACAGATAGAGGTAATGTGCTCACTGAACAACCTAAATGCTTAAAACATTCCCATGCCACAGAGCGTGGTATTGGTACTATGTAGTACATGGAGAATTAGATTTTTCAGCCCTTTAATTTTATATGTATGAGTGAAATTCCAGCAATAATACATTAACATAAATCTTGTACATAGTTTAAACAAATGTTTCTGATAGTATCTATTTTGGTTTTTGGGGGTTTTTTTTATCATTACAGACTCCACTGGTAACCTGTATCAGAAGATCACTCAGAGGCAGGAAAAAAAAATATTACATGTTCCAGATGTCTGAAGCAGTTTCTGTATTTTATTTACAATTCCTTTAAAATATTCTGACCAGCTTCATTTTTTCTGCCCCCAAAGAGTACGGAGCACAGGAATGTATAGAGAGCCTTTAACTTCTTAGAGGAAAGGCATCAGAAAAGCAGTTTCCAAAAATAAAAATCCTCATTTTACCCTCTTTTGTTTTGGTTTCACAGTTTTTATTGAACCTATTACATCAATATTAATGACAATTATAAGTCACCTGACTTCCCAGCAGGAAGAAAATGAGATTTTACTTGATCCACTGTTAATTCATTCCAGATAACTGCCCAAACCTCAGCCAGCTTCTGGTTAGAATAATACGAAGTCCAAATGCTACAATTTTTTCTTATTCTTTAAAATAATTTACAAAATATAAATTCTCATTTAGTCTTAGAACCTCAGAAATCTTTCAAAGTGATGGAACGCTCAGATTAATCAACAACTTATTCTTAGCAACCAAATGTGCTTGGTTTTAAAAAAAAAAACCAGAAACACTTAAAAAGCATTTTAGCAGGAAAATATAATTATTAAAATCCTCCACTGCCCTTATGAGAACCTATTTAAAATAGATCTACTGTCCCTTACAAGTACATTACAGTGGAAAAAAACAGGTCACAGGGAAGGAGTAGGAGTTTTGTTTCTTGGGAAGATTTTCACAATGAGATGTTTAAGGTAAAAGAAACTCCTATGATTCAATACATAAGCTACGTGTTAGACTACATTTTAGAAGAAATAAGAAACCAGATTATAACAGTTCTTATAGAAAGGATAATAAAAATCCTTGTGTTTTGTATATGTGGGTAACAGGTATGCTTAAAAGTTTATTCTGGTAGGGTGTTAAATCTGTTATTCTATGACCTTCACAAACCATTTATTTTAATAGAATTATTATCTATTTATAAGAAAAGATGGTACCAATTCTTCCTCTATTACAATAGAACAGCATTTCCAGCCATTTTCAATTTCAGACCCTCAACAATTTTTCAACAGATGTAAGAAACACGCACCATGAACATAAGCCTATTGACAAAAGCTTTCCTTTCTTAGTTGCCTCTTATGGACCTCTACAAATAATGGATTGCTCTCCATGAGTTTACAGACTGAAAGTTGAAAAATGGTTCACTAAGAGTAAATTTGCAGTAACTACAGTCATTTATGGAAGAATAATTTGCCCCATTTTCTAGAAGGACTATATGTCTTCAGACAACAACAGCTTCAGTCCAAGAAAAAGACAACTGGTGAAACTCGATAACAGACTTCAAATACACTAAAAAAAATCATTAAAATTGTGATAGTAATGAAGGAAATAACTATTTAATTTGTAGCAAGAGATTCAGAGTAGAATACACTTTTAACTCTAAACCCTTTGAAGAAGCTGCAGAATTCTCACTTTTGGGGACCTAAAGGTTTGGGGAAGAGGAAGGAAGAAAACATGAGTCATCATCTAAATTTTACTACTCTTTTTTTCAGAGAACAGGCGTGCAGTAGTTGACTGCTAGAGACCCTTTTCAGCCTTGCAGTACTTGACATCACTACAGTACTTGGCATTACCATCACACTTTCGTGGTTTCATTAATAAGAAAAAACTTCTACCTACACCATTAAAAGTTCAAAATAATTTGATTTCAAAGAATTCTCACAACAGAGTGATCTGTTTCATACTTCTAATATGCTTACATGCAACTAAGCTAGCAGCTTTACTCTCGTTTCAATAAAAATAAATTCTGTATCTCCCTTGCTTGTTAGTCAAAGGAGGGGTTTTTTAACCTCACTCCATCAGGTATCTGTAGAGGCATTCAGGAGACTTGCTCTATTTTTCAACTTATCCTGTTCCATCCTGAATGTTTACAGCATGAAGTTATTTGTGTAGCACACACATAGCGTAAATAATTCCAAAATACGTAACCGTTTCAAAGAATTGCAAATCATGCATAAGGGTAATTTCACCACTGTGGAAATAAACACTTTCTAAGTCGCACGCTTACACCTACCACAGCCACCCAGCATATAGTAAGGAATGAGCACCACCACTTTCGAGTGAAATTAATGACGGTCGACTCAAACATCCAGTTATGCATTACAAGGGTGAGGAAGTTTCACATCCAAATCCGACTGTTAAAAAAAGTTATTAACGTAGTAACTACTGAAGGAAAAACAACCCAACTGCTTCATCAGGTGTCGGGCGGTTTCTCCCTCACAACGCTGTATTCTCTGGCAAGAAAAACAGTTGTTCTTACCTCGAAAATCTCATGCGCCAGCACAGTCAGTGCTAGAGTCATGAGTACCTTTTAACTCGGCCGAAGACAACAGCGTAGGGAGGTCTCCCCACGCACAAGGCTAGGGCAGCATTCAGGCTGCAAGCACTTCCCAGAAGCGCGGGCGGTCAGGTATATTATTACAAGCTGTCACGGAAGCATTGCCGCTGGTCTTTACGCTTGTAAAAACTCAATAAATAAAATAACCCGCGCAGAGGTTTCACGGCGCGGTCTGCCTGTCCTGGCA
>NW_008824051.1:4712397-4713475 GCF_000699105.1 Pygoscelis adeliae
GGGGACCTGCCGCCAGTCGGGGAGAGTCTGCCGTCACGGCCGCGTGTTTCTGACTGAAATCATGTATCACGACAGCGTGAGAGGAACGAGCGTAGGCTGGGATCAGTTTAGGCCAAATCCTGAGAAGGTAATTACATGCCCAAACTTGAAGTGCTTTTTTTATTACCTTTTCTTTTGGGATCAGGTAAATCTGGTAGGAGGAGGGCAGGAGCTCTGTTGGAGAGGAGGGGTGAGACGTGCCCCAACGTCCCGGCGCCTCGGCCTCGCCGGAGGAGTTGAGCGAGGCCAGAGGAAGGCCGAGGCGGTGCCAGGGCGTCGCCCGGCATGGGGTGGCCAGCGCTGGAGCGGCCGTGCTCTGACGGAGAGAGAGGGGACGGACACCGAGCCTAGCAGCTGATTAACTGAAATGGAGTAGCTCGGCGAAGTAGTATCAGTCCGTCCTTTCCCACTAGATGAAAAGGGTATTTGCTGTTCGAGTAAATAAAGACAAAAACCTTTCTTAAATGCCGCAAATTGGGAGAGTGCTCTTGATAACCTTCAGGTATATGCAACATCCGAATTGCTGAAGTACATATTTAAAATCAGGAAGGCAGGGTAAGCCCCTGCCTTCTTACCCTGCCTTTGACAGCATCCATAGCATCTCCAGACATGACTTAGCTATTTCTGCAGGAGATCTGTTTCAGATTTACCATCAAAAGTTCTTCCACCTCTTTGGACCACATCAGCTGATACAATACAGCAGGTTTGTAAGCAGAAAGTTTTCAGGAGAAAATACCACAGAACCACCAGAAGTCCTGTTTTAAAATATTCTGAAAATCATGGATGAAAGCTATATATTTGAAATATCCTTACAAAACTTAAAAAGAATTTCAGTTCACAGCATTTTTTTTATCCTTTTATGCATGGAAGGGAGTTCAGTAAAAAAACTATTTAGAAATTTGCCAGTGGTTACCTGTGAAAAGTCAGACTTCATGGTACAAGAGATAGTAATTCCATCAAAGCCAAGTATAGTACAAGCTTTCTTTTTTAATGTTTCCAATATATTTTTGTTTAAAATTACAGCAAATTATTTTTAACA
>NW_008824051.1:4713501-4736204 GCF_000699105.1 Pygoscelis adeliae
GATTTGAATCGAGTCAAGGCCAGTAATTAATAAACCAATCAGGAATAAGCTGATGGATGTAACCTTTTATAATTGAGCTGCTCCAGACTGCACATGTGATTTGATGCTTTAAGCAAGAAGGACAGAACACAGCAAATAGTGATGAGCTTTGCTGTCATACAGGGATGCAGTAAATGCATTGTAATTCTCTGACCTTTTAATTCTCTTGTATCTGAAATCCTGCAGAGCGTATGCTTGTGAAAGCAAATGGTTTATTCATAACCACACATTCTGAAAAGAGCTGTAAATGAGGTACAGAAGTCTCTGGATTTTATTTTTTTTTTATTTAGTTTGCCACGGTTACTTTAATGTCCAGATATATATTACCTATGTTAAGATGCAACACAGAAAAACTGATGCTTCCAAGAAAACCAAAATAAAACATTTCTTTCTGGAGCACTTACATGTATACATACACACACACACACACACACATAGACGCGTACCTATAAAAATATACTGTAGGTATCACAAAAGACAAAAGTGGAAACAACCATTAAATCTTAGTTTAGGGCTACACTCCAAAGTAAATATTCTCCTGTTTTTCACTGTGTCTCACCTTCATTTACATTCCAGCTATGTATTTAGAGCTTTTCAGTGAACACTCAGACAAAATACTTGTTTCTCATGTTGCAAGGAGACAGTTCCACAGCCCAACACTTCCAAGATCACTGATATTGCTTTGAAACCCATATTGCCCGTTAACCATATTTCTAGTCATTAATCATTGCTAGTGGCTGACTAATTACAAAAGTTTCTGACATACAGTGAATGGAAAACCTATCAAGATGCATTTAGGATGGTTTTGTCCTACTGTCTTCTTCTTACATTCTACCATGAGGAGACCTGAAGTATCCTGAGATATTTCAGTGATGGGGAGTGGTGGAAAGATTTACCCTTCACTCAGTACATCTCTGAGATTTGTCTCAGTAATCACTAAAAAGTCTTCCTTATCTCCATCTCCTTACAAACGCATTACAGCTCTCTGTGGCATGAGGACCTCATGGCAGGGAGCTGTTCCTTTGTCATTTCTGAATGAGACTACTGCAAACCACGGCATCTGAGGCAAAAGGTGAAAATAATATGGATGTGCCTGACCCTTTTCTCAGTGGTTTAAGCCTCTCTGAACGCAGCAGGAGCATCAGTCTGTCTATTAGCTCCCCATTCACTTCTAAGGTCTTGGTCCTAACCTTCAAATGAACTGATGGGTCTGATCCTAGCTGCATGAGAAATTACAGTCCAGCACCCAGCTGTGCTCCTTTGAAGTAATGCATTTATTATTAAATGCAGAGGCCAGAACGGAGGGTATGAGAGCTGAGGATGCAGCATTATCAGCTGAAGGGATCTGGAATGGGCAAACCAGGCAAATACAGAGTATAACCACCTTTAGAAAAAAACTGTTGCTTTCAAAACTGTTATTTCAATGCTTCTTTTCCCAAAATAAACAAAATGACATCCACACATTGAGACACACCTGAGTTTCTTTTCCATTAGTACAAATAAAAGGCCTAGAGGTTCTGTAGCAGTCCATTAGCAAATGCAGTAATCGTTGCTCTCTGGTGTTCAGCAGCTCGTTTTAGCAGCTACAGTCTCAGATTTAGCACCTCATCTTTCATTCTGCTGTCTTCAGAATTTCACAAATGTGAGCGCTTCCTCCAGGTCATGTATTCCCAAGCCATTCCCAGAAGGGACAGCTGTTCTCACCCAGCACACACCTGTAAGCCGGGAATGCAGCAGCAAAAATTATTCAGAACACTGAAGCATGGAGATGAATTTCAGACCAAGTAGAAAGTCAGTAAGAAATGGAAAGTAAATTAATGTTCAGACTGATAAAAAAAATGGTTTGTATTCTCTCCTCTCATCTTTAACCTGAGGTTATTTCTTTTAAATGTATTTGCTGATGGTCACACAAGGTACTTCAAGCTTAACAATTCTTCCTGGCACAAGTTTTTACATGAACTGGTTTTGTAGGCTGTATCCCACAATATACACAAACAGATCATGACAGTGTGTTTGTAAAACATTTCGAGAAATGGCTTTTACAAAAGACTGTAAGAGTCCTTGCTTTACTTGAGCAGATTAAATTTAGGAAGGCTACACTTACCACTGAAGCATATTTTGTGTTTTGAATTTGTTGTTTGTAAACAGAAAGTATTTGTCTTCACCATGCGTATTTCTTGGAAAATGTGACTGCAGGTCCCTGAAGGAATCGGAGAAACAAGCAAACCTTTTTTTGCAATAGAGTCTGATCCCAATTTCATACAGAGTCATCACAAGAGGATAGATGGTGGTGCTGCTTTTGTACAACCAGTACTGAGATGCTGACTTTCAAAGCTATCACTCTGCAAATATTACTGTAGGTCAAAGCACAAACAGAGAGGATTTGGGATTTTTTGCTTATGGATGGCTTTTTACTTTGTGAGGACCTCTATGAAGGGACCAAAAATATTCAGTCGCTAGATAAACAATAACAAAGGAGTACATCTGGTGAGCAACAGACGGCCCTCAAAACCAAATGACATCCAATGTTCCTATAGGCGCTGTGAAAACAGATGCGGTAGCTTAATGAGTTCAGGACGTCCTTACGTTAGCAGGTCTCGGAGCATTTGATTTTCTATGAAATTACCTTTTGTGCTAGATAATGAAAGAATCTGAAAGTACTGAAAGAAATTTCCAGTGGCTGATTTATAGAACAGCATCAGAGAGGAGAAGGGGCTGCTAACGAGTCCTTTCAATTCCCAAATAAGTACCACAACTGTATAAACCTAAAGGACAAGTCTTTATAAGACCAGTAGTCCCTGAAGTGAGAAGCTAAAATCACCATAAATCCACCAACAAGGTCTTATACCCTCAGCCAAGGTGGTTCATAGTTTTAAGATTCATATATTATTGTTACAATATATAGTTTTAACTGTAATATGTTACTAAGTGCCTGTTAGAGTAAAAGCCATTATATTAATTATATTAGAGAATTGTCACTCATTAGACTGAGTATATTTTAACAATACAACTCTTTTGTGAACTTTAAGTAATACTAAATAATTAACAATGCTTACATACAAATTGCCATCATTGGGCTTTACTGCTAATATCCTATAGAGATTAATAGAAGCATTTCATACTCTTATACATTGCTATTTCAGATTATCTGCAGATTCCAGATGATACGACTGTATTACTTCATGGTCAGTTCATTTTGGAAAGGTTACCTTTGCGGTAATAAAGGCAAGTGACATTTTGTTAATGAAGTCTTCTTTTCAGACACCAGGAATATGATAGTTCACAAACCCACTGACAATAATCTCATTTTACTGCCAGGTGAATAAATATGCTATTTCACCATCTGTTAGCAAGAATACCATTCCCACCTTCTTTTGTAGGAACCGGCTGAATAAATTTTAACTACATTATCATAGGATCATAGGAAAGTTTATGTTGGAAGGGATCTTAGGAGGTCTAGTCCAACCTCCTGCTCAATGCGGGGCCAAGTGCAAGGTCAGATCAGGTTGCTCAGGGCTTCATCTGGTCAAGTCTTGAAAACCTCCAAGGACAGAGATGGCCCAACCTCTCTGGGCAACCTGTTCCACTCCCTGTCGCAGGTTGTCTTCAGCAGACTTGTCAGTTCCCAGCCTGTATCATTGCCAGGGCTTACTCCTTCCCTAGTACAGGACTTTACATTTGTTCTTGTTGAATTTCATAAGGTTCCTGTCAGGCTATGATCTCCATGTTTAATTATTGAAATCCGCTTTAAAAAGCATGGATTAATATGCAACACAGAAACATTCCTAAACAGCAAAATAAGACTATTCAGAGCATGATACTATACTGCTTTGCTTCTACTGTTCACTTGCCAGCCAATACCAGAATTATACACTATCACACTCATGCCTGTAATGGCCACTGGCAAAATTGAGGCTTCACATTTGCAACCTAGATTACTCACCTGAACTAATTGATCTCAGTAACTGTTCTGTCCCATGCTTTGATAACCACCAGTACAGAGGCATGACATACATTTTGACTGTTTGCATCACTGCTAATTTGCTAACAAATAGAGAGTGTTTGAGAACAGGGAATCTGGGACTTTTTCCATTATCTGCAGGGTTAGTGGAGTGATACTGTGAGCATAGATCTCACTGAACCTCTTAATTCCTAAGCTATGCTTTTCTGCCCTCTTTCTCCAGCCTCCTCTCCCTTCTACTGCACAGTTCTTGCCCACTAGCCTGTCTTTGCCTTATCTTCTTGCTAGTTCATAGTCTTAGCCTGGTCCACCCCCTGCCTCCCACTCCCTCACCTCCTCCAAATTCAGCTTTTGTCTCCTGGGAGTTCATTAAGACTACTTTCTCGCCAGTGGTGAACTATCTGACAGGATCCTAAGTGCTCCAGAAAGACAGGATCTCTGCTCTTGGCTCCAGGACAGAGTAGCAAAAGCAAGTGGAAATAGCAGGGGAGGTCTTGCTTTAAAGCATAACCAGTTAAATGGAATGGAGAAAGAATTTGTTTAATTCCAACAGATTTCTAGTAACTACGTGTGAAATTTTCAGAAGGATTAAAATTAGCCAAAGACAATAATTACTTTTGGCCACAGCAGAAGTCATGTTCATCTTACAAAAGTTTCCTCCTTCCAGATGTGGAGTCCCTCCAATACATAGACAAGCCAGGAGCCTCCCATAAATTGCTAATAAGATTTTCAGCATTGGCAGAATAACACGTCTACTGTTTTTCTATGAACATCTTTTCTGAACTGTTCAAGAGCTTCAGCCTGGAGAGGAAGCCCAACATAAAAATGGGAGCCCATGCAGGGAACAGAAAGTAAGATCTTGACATGGAATATCTGACACAGTCTTAATTGCCTTTGACATTACCTGATTTGCTTCTAATCAATACATGGAAACTTTACACAAGTAATTCTTGCTAACGTTGCTTAATCCTGCTAAGAAGGAAGTTAATTTGGGTCTGTGCTGGGGAGAGAGTGGGCTCCAACTTTATCAATTCTGAATAACTGAATTCCATCAAAGGAATGAAAATGGAATAATAAATTCTCTGAATAAGTAACCTATGAGAAATCCTTCGTCAGTCACTGAAGATCCTGCAGAGCTAGCTATGCTAATAAGACAATTTGCATAAGATATGCATTTGTCCAAACACTGAAATAACATTCTGGGCTAAATTCTTCTCATTTTAATAGTGTTTCATTTTTTCCCACCCCGGAGCCTGAAATATTCTGCTAATGTACAAGCCCTGCTGGTTGCTCCCACCCATTGCAGACTGTATCAGATCACACCTCACGACTCCATCATTCTGAACAGAGAAGCCAGAACAAAGTCAAATACGTGATACCCTTCAACAGTTCTCCTTAGGAAGATTAAATTCTCTTATATTCAACCAAATGCTCTTCCTCTTTATCTCTTTATACTGAGACTGCTACTGAATGCTCATCCCTGCTGTCCAGAAAACAACAATCTGGTGCAGTAAACCAAGGTCTTTGCTATAGTTTAGAAAAAATTCAGTATTTCACCAAACCAACATATGTGTTCTAATGGAATTAATGGTCTTATTCATTTTTAACTTGCACGCATAAATGAGTAGTTACAATATGGTCTGCATGAATAACAGTGTCGACTAATGAATACATAAAGATTAAATTATCGCTGTATTTATTCAGAAGAAGTGTTTTCACTTTTGATGCAGTTTTATGAGAGGCGGGTACCTCTGTGATGTGAAAGGAAGGGGAGGCTATGCAGACGTACAGCAGCGTGCACTGCAGCGACAGTACAAATGGACTGGTTGCCATCAGCTCAGGACCCTTATAACCCTGCCTCCTTGTCCTCTGCCTCTGCTAAATTAGTATCGTTTCCTCTGTTTAAAGGAAAAAAAATCAATTGCCCAAAAAACATGAGTTGTATTATTAGCATATCAATAACAGAAGTCTTTATCGAATGCTGAATTTAATTAAACATTGTCTAAACTGATCCCCGAAGCTTTTGTAACTTTGAAACATATTTCTCATGTTATACCGGAGAGGAAACTAAAAACCCATAAAATAGGGATATTTTTAACTGTAGGAGTTAAACTGATGATTGTAGCACTCTGTATCACTTAGAATTTCTAGTCAGTTCAGCTAAAGTCTCTTATAAAAACTATTTTAGCATTTGACAACAAGAACTGAAGAATTCATATTATAAATTGGAAAAATACCAGCGGAAAAGGTTGGAGGTGGCAATGGAGGAGTGGGAATATGTTTAGCAAGAAGTCTCATGAGAATGCTGTGCTGAAAGATCATTCCTGTTCTAAATATAAACATTTAATACATTAGCCATCCTGTTTTTAACATCATATAAAATATTTCTAGTCTGAAGCAGAACCAGCAAGATAAGGTGATTCTCTGCGATTTACCCATCTCTTACGAAGAATAGAACAGGAAAGGTTTGACATCCTGGTTGGAGGTTCTAGCAGATTTTATACCGCAAATATATCATCTTCATTTGGGTTCTGTCTTCTTTTCCTTTCTGTTATCTTGAAAAGTCTAAATAAACTTGCCTAGACCACAAGAGTCAGATAGTGAAAGTTTGGGTATAGATCTTAAGTAAATATTCAGAATGCCCCTGTAATACTCAATTTAACTCTAGGAATAGCTAGGAGAAACAGTGACTGTGAGGTAGCAAATAAAAATTCTGCCCTCATTGGGCTCATTTTTGGAAGTTAATATAAAATCTATGTCATTCAGAATTGCCTTTTTCCAAGTCCTGTATGCTTTGTACCTACTTCAGGGCTGGTGACATTAGTCAGTAAGGACAAGGTATGCTTTCTTTTGTTAAACCAATTGTCACTTTTATTTCTGAGACAAAAGTGGCTGAGCCGTAACAAGTGCCAGCTCTAGTCATCCATGCTCTCCAAATGCAGCTCTCTCATGTTATTTCTTAAAGCCTTTAGTTGTCACTCAGAACTCTGAAGCAGTTGTTCACTGGAAGATCAATGAAATACAAGTCTCAGAGATTACTGGAGAAATGGAAGAGCTAAATGTGATCTTAACTAGTCATTACCTGGGAAGAGAACAATGACTCATGTCAACTTCAGCACATTAAACAGCCTTTCAGAAACTACCATGACTCACAAGTACTGCACACACACACGCACGCACGCATGCACACACACACAAAATCTGTTTCTCAGTTCAAGGCATTTAGTTCTTCTATAGAGAAACTAAGCTCTCTTCTCCTTGAACCTGCAACAGCCTTACATTAATGTAATTGCCTTGACATCAGCCAGCTAATTGATTCAGAGGAGTAGATGCTATATATGTGTTTCTTGCGGACTGGGTAACATAAATTGTTGATCTACAAACTGATGTGAAACAGCACTTAATGGGAATGAACTTTTTTTTTTCCTAACAGATATTGTAAGAGTTTGCTTTGGATTGCAATGTAAGGAACTCTCAAAATCAAATTGACTCGTCAGGTTTTCTTTGTGGACATGGTTATTGAAAAGAAAAGTATTTTTCAGCAAGTATTTATGTGGGGGGTTATTTTGGCTTCTGAAGCATTCACTTTAGTGACAATAATTCTGTATCCATTGAAACAATTAACATCGGCAAAACTATTCAGTTAAGCAAAGCTAATCAAGTTGGCAGAGTCAGGCTTGAAATGGAAGCAAAGATGACATCTTAGCAGTACTGGCATTTACAACTCATATTAATGATCTGTCAGTTACCGTTGTCACTAATGTATATATGTATGCTACCTTCTGAGCGGTACTTTGAACATCCAGATAACCGAAAATCAGAAAGCATTTTTGCTGATTGGGACTGCAGAAGAGTTTTCCACTGTGATGATCTGAATATGACCAGAGGAATCTCAGTGGAGATCATACTGCAGGAAAAGGCAACGCACTGGACAACCCCCTGAGTATTCTTCATATATTTGTTCTGGCCCAGATGGAGAAGTTAATTTGTGATAATTAGGGTGTAAATTTCCAAACACTGCAGCTTAGCTGCCCTAATTCCCACTAAGGCCACTTTGTCTTGCTAGGAGAAAATAATCTTGCTTTGCAAGTACAGTAAGGTATTTTGCCTTTAGCATTGAAGTGTCTCCAGCAAGAATAGTGTGAATTAGTGAACTGTAAATTCACACCCGATGTGGATTCCTATTAATTTCCTTCTGTTAAAATGCCCATAAATAGGGGAGGTGGCTTGGAGCTGACTAGCAGGCTAATAGATGCCCGGAAAGAAAAAAAAGTCTATCACAAAAGTGACAGAAGTCACTGGGAAAATGAGTTAAGGTGATCTATGTTCACAAACGGCATTACTGAGTTCATTTTCACCTTGAAGTGGAGGGACTGTTTCTAGTGCATCCCAAGGAAGAAGGTAAAATTATTGCAAACGAGCTTAAGTAGCGGAGTGAACAGCTTGATATGCCTAACAACTAACTACTCAGCTGAGCAACTAGGGTAGCTGAGTGTGCACAGGGTGTGCACACACTGCATTGAGCCTGACACAGCGGCCAAGAGAAATTGTCCTCTGATGGTTGTTCACCGGGCTGTCTGAAATAAGCAAGTCCAATTCTTATCAGAAAAGTGTCTGCCTTGCAAAACTCGGAAGTGTACCAAGCACAACGAGATTTCCCTGCTAATCATCTCGGTGCAGGTGAAGAGGAACAAAGACTTAATTACTCTTCTGCTCCAACAAATGGTACCTTCACGCTAACATCCAGAAACTGCACTGAGGAGTATCTATGCCTTTGCCCATTCCAAAATCATCCTATGTGGATTATTTCATCCTGCAGGGCTGCCAGGTCTGAATTAAATCCAAACACATTACGTAGTTTCCAATCCTTTGATTGTATTTATCCATATTCTTTGTTAACAGGTGTGGCCCTTTCTTTGAACTTAATAAAAATACGCTCATAGAACACTGACCATCTGTCCGAAGGGTGGTACTGTGTCTTCTTAAGATGTAATTTAACAGTGTTCTGCAAAAGGCACAGAGGGCTGAGAGCTGCTTTAAGTCGAGTATATTTACTTACATGTTTAGCAAAGTATTCTCACTTTCATTTCTTAGAAACCAGAGGGAGCAAGTTAAAATGAGTTAAATCGACTTGTTGACTTGTAAGAAGCAAAGATTAAAATGTTGTCTCTGTTAGCTACAAAAGTGCATGAATACTGCACGACACCTTCCATTTTTTCCACAACACAGCCAGGGTCTTCTTTAAGAAGACAACCTTCAGCTTGGAAACTCGAGTCATAGAAACATTAATTTAACTATGCTGCAAGGCAAAGATGTATTCAGCTTGTTTGAATTCTTAGGCAAGGTGTGAAATCAAACTGGAGGGAGTCTCCACATAAACTAAGAGCAATCGTCTGACTGCATTTTGGTCCAAAGCCGCACCAACCGTAGTCGTATAAACTCATTTTATGCACAGACTCTTTTGTTAACTTATTTAGTGACTTCTGTCCCGAACATCAGATGTGAATTCCAAACCCCACAATTTTGGGCCTCAAATCTGAGGCATCTGAATTTACTGCCATATTATATTGTGAAAGTAGATCACTACATGACTTCATATCTGAATATCTGTCAAATTCATAGGGGCTGACAGCAGATATTAGCCCTTCTGTCTATACAACTTCTTAAGTGAGATTCTGCTTCAGCATGCAAGTTTTATGGTATCTTTATGTATTGCGAAAATGTGCTTTTTCACAATAATAACTGATATTTTACTATCTTTGACAGCAAGAAAAGTGTTCATCAAATACTACAGAACATTGTGAGACAGTCTGAGATATGCAGGGAATGTCCCGACGGGAAAGCCAGTTTACCTAAGGAGACTGGTACACATTTCCAGTGTGGTTTATGTTTTAGAAGTTGCTGTAATGTCAGACCAACTACGTGTTTGAGAAATCCTGAAAGATAGATGAGGTTCCAGAAGACTAGTAAAGATAAACACCATCTTCAGAAAGGGCAAAGGGAATAGCCAGTGAATGATAAACATTTTGGCATGTTTAATTATTTATTCCATAAGTTTTCTGTTAATTTAAATTAAACAAGTTACTGGAAGAGAGCAAGAAAAAAAATAGCAAGGACCAATGATTAATCAAGGCAAAATTGTATCAAATGAAAGAAAATGCGTTCTGTAACAAAGTAACAGGCCTTGGGACAAGGAAAGAAGCAATTAAAGCCATGTATCCTAACTCATAGGTTTTGACACTGGTTCACAGGACACTTTCAAATGTAGGTTAAGGAAGCATGGTTTGGTTGACATTTTTACGTGACTATTAACGTCGTGTTGGGAAAATGCAGCTGGTTTTGCTATTCATGATTCACTATCAAAGTGGAAGGATTTTGCACATGGGATTGTGTAGGATTCTACCTCAGGTCTAGCACTAGTCAAAACATCCACTAATATTTTGGATAACGCAGTAGAGAGGGTTATTAAACACCATTCAGCCATCAGCTGCAGAGGATCCCTTAGCTGCCTGTGAAAGGGTAGGATGCAAATTGAGAATCATCACAACAAGTTAAGGAATCAATGTGAAAAGCGTACACAACTCATCAAAGAAAAATGAGAAGTACTGCATTTAGGTAAGAATAATTAAATACACAATATTAAGAGTGGGAACAATCAGGCAGCAGTCCTTAGAAAAACAGCTGCATGTTTTATCACAAACCAAACGTGAGTCAGTGGTTTCAATCTGGCATGAAAACAGAAAACTTTGTACTGGGATATATAAGCAAAAATGTAGCACTGAAGATGTGAAGTCATGACATTTTGGGACATTACACTTGTGAAAACTATGTGCATCAGTTGGAGATAATTCAGGAGTTATTAAAGATGTAGAACACATGGCCTCTGAGATAAGGCAGAAAGAATTGAGCTCATTTCACCTAAAGAAAAGTCTGAAGACCTGCATGAAAACAGTCTTCAAATACGTAAAGGGGTGGTGAGTGCGGAAATAGAATATAATATCCTTTGCCCACTACAAATAGAATAAAATGTAATGGTCTTAAATTACAAAAAATTATTTAAATTAGAAATTAGAAAGACTTTTCTATTGGTAAAGACAATGAAGTAATGAACAGATTTGTCCACAGAGACCAATTCCATGAATTGGAGTATTTTAAGAGCAGTTTACACAAACCTATGTCAAGAAATATTTGATCTGGCTTTTTGTCAGGTAGTTAACTCAATGGCATTTTGGTGTGACTTCCAACCCTTTTATCTATGATTTAAAAATACTTCAAATCCGAGAGAGAATGCTCTATTTTGTTTTAATTAGGTTAAATGAGTAAGGGAAAACACTAGTGGCTTATCCTGGAGAGATGGTCAATGCCCCATTGTCATGCTTTAACCCCAGCCGGCAGCTCAGCCCCACACAGCCGCTCGCTCACTCTCCCCCGGTGGGACGGGGGAGAGAATCGGAAGGGTAAAAGCGAGAAAACTCTTGGGTTGAGATAAAGACAGTTTAATAGGGAAAGCAAAAGCCCTGCGCACAAGCAAAGCAAAACCAGGAATTCATTCCCTACTTCCCATGGGCAGGCAGGTGTTCAGCCATCTCCAGGAAAGCAGGGCTCCGTCACGCGTAACAGTTACTTGGGAAGACAAACGCCATTGCTCCAAACCGCTTGTCAGTGTTTAAGAGGCATTTGGACAATGCCCTTAATAACATTTTGTCAGCCCTGAAGTGGTCAGGCAGTTGGACTAGATGATCATTGTAGGTTCTTTCCAAGTGAACTCCTCTTCTCTTCTCTTTTCTCTTCTCTTCTCTTCTCTTCTCTTCTCTTCTCTTCTCTTCTCTTCTCCTCTTCTCTTCTCTTCTCTTCTCTTCTCTTCTCTTCTCTTCTCTTCTCTTCTCTTCTCTTCTCTTCTCTTCTCTTCTCTTCTCTTCTCTTCTCTTCTCTTCTCTTCTCTTCTCTTCTCTTCTCTTCTCTTCTCTTCTCTTCTCTCCTCTCCTCTCCTCTCCTCTCCTCTCCTCTCCTCTCCTTCACACAAACCCCACTGTAACAATCTCCAACAAAAGAAGCCACAGTACTGTTAACCAATTAAATATGCAGCAACCACATTACAGTGGGAATCATTCTCAGGTTGAACAGCAGGCCAGGAGAATTCTATGAAGCAATTTTTGAAAAGCTGTTTTCAAAATGGCTTTATGGATGGTTATAAATATTTTTCAGTTCTCAGTGAATATAGATTTCTCATACTCAGATAGGAGAACAAATATTTTTTCCCAAATGAAAGAAGTAACTGTTAAAAGAGATGGGCATATGAACATAATATTATAATAGATTCGGAGTATTGTGTAGGTTTCAAACCAGAATGTGCTTAGAAAAATCAAAACTCTTTATCTGCATCTGCAAAATAAAAGCAGGAATAGGAGGAGGATACATTATATAATTTCTGTTTAAGAACTCTGCAACTGCCAAAATTACATTCAGTATTATCTCTTTAATGCCCAATTGTGAAAGCAAATATAACAAAGAAAGATATTCAGGGTCTATATGTGACGTAGTCTATTTAACCCAGAAAACTCCAAGTAATGCAATTACTTTGTCCTATTCCCTCCATTTACTTTTGACTTGAAAAATAACAGTTTACACAGAAGATACATTCCCACAGACTTTGATGCACACTGCATCTAAGACTGTACGGTTAACCAGACTTTGGTTATAAATTACAAATCAGAGACTCATTACCCTACCTAACACATATTCTAAATCATAGAATCACAGAATGGTTTGGGTTGGAAGGGACCTCTAAAGGTCATCTAGTCCAACCCCCCTGCCGTGGGCAGGGACATCTTCCACTAGGTCAGGTTACTCAAAGTCCTGTCCAACCTGACCTTGAACACTTCCAATGATGGGGCATCCACAACTTCTCTAGGCAACCTGTTCCAGTGCCTCACCACCCTCATCATAAAAAAACCCCTCCCTTATGTCCAATCTAAACCTTCCCTCTTTCAGTTAAAACCATTTCCCCTTGTCCTGTCACTACAAGCCTTGGTAAAAAGTCTTTCTTCATCTTTGTTCTAAGCCCCCTTTAAGTATTGAAAGGCTGCAATAAGGTCTTCCCGGAGCCTTCTCTTCTCTTCTCTAGGCTGAACAACCCCAACTCTCTCAGCCTTTCTTTACAGGAGAGGTATTTCAGCCTTCTGATTATCTGATCATTTTCATGGCCAAATGATCTCTTACCTTTCATTCAAGCCTCTTCAAAAGGTTTCTTGAGATTTAGGGAAACACAATATCTGAAATCCATTTTTAAAATGTCTACCTACTCCCTCAAGAAAGAGAAAACCTGGATTTTTTTAAGCCCAAACATTCAGACTGCTTCTTCTGGTGTTATATTTGATGGATGGGGTAGCTAAATTTCAGAGAGAATATTAAACCCCACCACCAGCCAGTCGCACCTTTCAGGTGAGTTTGTGTGGAGGATCATATACTCTGTTGGCACAAGCAGAAGGAGAAATGCTAATTTCTCTGCAATTGGTAAGTGCTGTGCAGGAGCAGGGAAAGGCAGCAGAGTAAACAAACAGCAGGGGAAAGTACAGCCTTAAAATTTAACATTATAGCAGGCAGCTGAACTGCACAAGCACATTTAGAAATAATTGAGCTGCTCTGTTTGGTACTTCAGAGCTCACAAACTACGTTGGTTCTTTCCTTACTGAGAATATCAGCTCAATTGACTGACTTCTTTTAATTATCTTTAGGTTTCATTCTAGGTATAGGAGACTTTCACGGCAAAGAATAATTGAGAATGGATAGAACTGTAAATCTCTGAGGACTTACTCAATGTGCGTGAAGTCTGAAACAAAAGCCTGGATATGGCCATCCTGTTCAGAGCAGCTTGGCTCCAACTTTGCTCTGTTTACAGTCATTTTTTATTCTGATATTTTATGACTGCTAGGTATTATATTATGAATGGACTAGAGAGGGAGAAGTGGGAGAGGTGGGGGAAAGACAGAAGAAGATGAAATATGACTGGGATAGGAGAGGAGTAGGACAGGGATTGACCTTTCAGCACTATAAGCAGTGCAAGGTACTGACCTGTCTGGTGAAGAAGTGCCTAAGGAAATCCTCAGATTTCTTGTCCATGTCTGCTTGAAGTTTTGACACATATACACCCACCAACCACCAGGTTTTGTACCAGGGGAAAACCACAGCAAAGAATGACCTGGTTGTGAAAATGAGGCTTGTTATGGCCGTGTAGGAGAAGTGACTTAGCCCCCAGAAGGCAGGCTGCAATGGAAATGTGGGGAAGAAAGAAATGTCTCAAATTATTAAAAAAGGAAAGGTCCAGTTATCCTATGAGTTGCATTTTGTGTCCAGTTCTGGGCTCCTCAGTACAAGAGAGACATCAGCATACTGGAGAGAGTCCAGCAAAGGGCCACGAAGATGATTAAGGGACTGGAGCATCTCTCCTATGAGGAAAGGCTGAGGATTATTGAGCCTAGAGAAGAGCAGGCTCAGGGGGATCATATCAATGTATATAAATACCTGAAGGGAGGGTGTAAAGAAGATGGAGCCAGGCTCTTTTCAGAGGTGTCTGAACACAGGACAAGAGGCGATGGGCACAAACTGAAACAGGGGAGGTTCCCTCTGAACATCAGAAAACACTTTTTTACTGTGAGGGTGACCGAGTACTGGCAGAGGTTGCCCAGGGAGGTTGTGGAGTCTCCATCCTTGGAGACATTCAAGGACATGGTCCTGGGCAACCTGCTTTAGGTGACCCTGCTTGAGCAGAGGGTCGGACCAGATGACCTCCAGATGTCCCTTCCAACCTCAACCGTTCTGCAACTCTGTGATTCTGTGATCCAGCACTACTGAGCATGGGGAGCAGTCAGTTTGTTTTGCAGGTTTCCTAACTTTATTTAGGAGTCATGCCACAGAAATCAATGAAGTAGATCACAGGTGAGAAAGGCCCCAGTTTCTTGAACTTCAGGCTGACAGGGTTGAAGCTCCTGGGCTAAGAGCTATGGAGATAGAAGAACCACAGCAACCCTACAGCTGATTAAGGAACAACCCAGCTCTGTTATCAAGAGTCTCACGCAGTTCTTGCCAGGTGACTGTAAAATATGGGTTTGAAATCATTATTTTAGCCTGCTATTGTGAGTAGGACAAATGAAGCTAAAAGTTCCAGGCTGTAAACTTTCTCTAAAGTAATCAGTGGAAATGTAGAGTCTATTTACACTAGATATTTATGCAATCCTGTCGTAGTTTAACCCCAGCCTGCAACTAAGCACCACACAGCCGCTTGCTCACTCCCCATCCTCAGTGGGATGGGGGAGAGAATCGGAAGGGTAAAAGTGAAAAAACTCATGGGTTGAGATAAAGACAGTTTAATAGGTAAAGCAAAAGCCCCGCATGCAAGCAAAGCAAAACAAGGAATTCATTCCCTGCTTCCCATGGGCAGGCAGGTGTTCAGCCATCTCCAGGAAAGCAGGGCTCCATCACGCGGAACGGTTATTGGGAAGACAAACGCCATCACTCCAAAATGTCCCCCCTTCCTTCTTCTTCCCCCAGCTTTACATGCTGAGCATGACGTCACATGGTGTGGGATATCCCTTTGGTCAGTTGGGGTCAGCTGTCCCGGCTGTGTCCCCTCCCAACTTCTTGTGCACCCCCAGCCTGCTCGCTGGTGGGGTGGGGTGAGAAGCAGAAAAGGCCTTGACTCTGTGTCAGCACTGCTCAGCAACAACGAAAACATCCCTGTGTTATCAACGCTGTTTCCAGCACAAATCCAAAACACAGCCCCGTACTGGCTACTATAAAGAAAATTAACTTTATCCCAGCCAAAACCAGCACAAATCCCCATTACAGCAGTGTCAGTACTCTTCCCAATATTTAATGTACTTCTTGTCACAATAATGCTGTAAGGTCAGTGAGCCCGTGAAACTGCACAGTCAAAAATATAAGATTCATGAACCCCGAGAGAAAATGCTGTGATAAGACTCAGTAAACCAATCACAAAGAATAATCCAGTGATGAGGTAACTCCCCAGAGAAAAGCATACATGATTTCTAGGTCCTGCTTTTAACCTTTCAGATCTGCCAATATCACTGAATCCAAATATATTGGACTGGCTGTACATGCACAGATCAGCTGAGCATGTGCCATCAGTTCAACACAGAGCATGACAGGTGTTGTTAGGCAGTTACTGAGCTATTAATATGCACATGTGCAGCTGCTATCATCCGAGTTTTGTTCATCTGACAACAAGACATTATTTTCCTGCTGCCTGAAACAATAGCAATTACCTGTAAGAACATGCTGTTCTGGAAGGCTTAGCAGGTATGTTGTTTACCTATTTTATCCAATGAGTGATTACATTTAAAGTAGATAAATAAGGCTGGAAGCGCTACTTACTTAGCTGTGCACCTAACCAGCTGAACTTACAATTCAAATAACTAAATGATTTTATGAATCTGACCCTAAAATGACTTACCAAAAGCCACGGAATGAGCAGTCATGTCTCAGTCCTAGGCTCTCAATCGCATGACTACCTTTTCTGCCTCATTATCTCTCTCTATGGCCTGATTTTTCAAAGAAAGTGACTGTAAATTTAAAAGAATATAAAGCCAAGACTGGGCATGCAGGGCAGAAAAAAATCATGTGGTGAACATCTCAGCAAGGTTTGAATGTGTTTTTTCATCTTCCCGGTCCTTGGCTGTGATAGAAATACACTACTAGTAGTTCCCAATTAATAGATTTCTCAAAGTGTCTGCCAAACTTTAATGCTACTCGTTTTTGTATGTTATCAAATGAGGATCCAATCCTGAAGCACTTCCAAAATACAAATAATACATATGTGTTATATATACAAATAATAGGTTTTACTTTTCTGAGTGTACCCACAGATGTTCCATGACTGTGAACCACTCATATGCAGAAGGCTTTCGAATCAGATCCATACCTCACAGATTACATGTAAACCAGTGCTCAAAGAACCATGAGAGAATATATTTTGTGTTTCTTTTTTATTTTGCAGAGGATTTTTTTTATTAAAAAGTAAGTTGTAAGAAAGCTGAGTTCCAGCTTCTGTAAAAGAACAGAGGCAGAGTTAAGATACATCACTTATTCTAGGCTTGAAAACATTTTGCATGGCCGTTGAGAGGTTGAGTTATTTAGAAAGTCCAATGCTGATTTCAGCACAAAATCTTTTCACAACACGGATACCAGCACACTTTGGGACTGAAAGGCAAAGCCTTCAGTTAATCCAATTCTGCCAAGACAAACACCTTCCCGAATTTAGCGTTAGAGAGAGCATCTTCATGGGCATGAGCTCTGGAGCCTACAGCACCAAGCAGGGAAGGGAGCGGGATAAAAATTGGCAGGAGAAAGGTCTGTCGCTGGCTCGGATTTCTACATTTGTGGAAGTCCGACCCCCACTTTCACCACTGTAGCTCCTGAGAAGCAAAGGGGTATCTTAGAAAATATCAGTGCTGGAAAGAAATTCTAGGTGTTAAACTGAGAGTATGCGTAATAACTTTAATTGTATGAGCATGGTCCGGAAGCTGTCATTTTAACAGAATTATGCAGATTTGGTGCCCCCTGCTGTCTTTTCTTTTACTGCCAGAGTGACCGATGAAAAATACATGTGAAAAAAGTGCCAAATACACCGAACTGCACAAAACACCCCCAAGGGGCAAATTAAGGACTCTGCTCAAAAAGGCACATTTCAACTAGAGTGTGAGTCCACAGGCTGTTTTGGTGAAGCATCCAGGAGCTGAGAATAGCAGAGCCGTACGTTGGGGAAAAGCATCGAGTGCATCATCACCAAAGGGAACTGCACGGAGACTTGAGCTTCAGCCTTGGCACACCTCCATTGCTTGAGAGCAGGACCACAGAAACGACTCAGTCTTTTGTGGGGATAAAACCACATGAAATCTTTGTCGACCCTCTTTCCTCGCTCAGGACTGTGTCTGCTACATTCCTGCCTCTCACCCCCAGAGTTTAAATAGACTCCAAATACTTTTGTATTATGGTAGCATCTAGGGGTCTCAAGAAATATTAGTACCAGTGGTACCCCCAGGTACATACTGGGTGCATCTACATAAGCTTTTGTAACAACCAAACTGGAAGACGTGCTCCAGGAGCCTACCCAATACACCAAGCTCCTGCAGGGGACAAGCCTAGAGCTAGGCCAAAGTAAAACCCCTCCGATGCACACAGCACAGCTGTTGGGACGGCAGCACGACCTGTTTCTCTCTACAGAGCAAATCTTTTTGGGCCACGCTGCATGCTAAAGTAGATGTACCCACTTAAAATGAGACTCACCCACTGAATCTCACTGCCGCTGAGGGTGGTTGTCTACCCTCTCCCTCCTTCTAGCTGCTTCTTCCCAGTCCATCCATTTCGTTAGCACCAGCAACCGTCTGGCAGCACACAGGGCTTGTTTAACTTCCAGACTCAATTAAAAACTAATCTCTCCTTTTTTTTTTTTTTCCCCAGGGCTGGTTTTTGGTTGGATCAGTTTATTGTATGGTCATGTGGGTGCCCAGTCTGATGTAAGAAGGTGGAGGAACGCCCTTTTGGCAGCTGTACGGTCTTAGATTGGCTTAAGCTGATCATGAAACTTCTGGCCAAAATCAAATAAGGGTGTGAGGTGCCAAAAGGTGCAACGGCTTGTCCAAAATAATAGAGCACATTTCTAGCGCAGCTGGGTTGAAATCCTGCTATAATCAATGGCTGAGATTTTATATCCCTAACTTTTTTTATTTCTCCATTGGTTTCTTGCCCCTTCTCTGTACTTCTCCTGGAATACTACACAATATAAGTGATGATGAAACAAAGCTATAGTGCCCCATCTGAGCCTCTGCAGAGCGGCAGACAGGACTTTTCAAGGAAGAATGTCTGTTTAAGTAATTTTCTACTGTAAATTAACAGTAGGCTAACAACTAATAATTTTGTCTGTTTATTCTCAAAGACATTTCTTTAAAGGGACCTTTGTTCAGTAGTCACAGCAATGAATCGGTCGACAATCAGTTACTTCCTCCCTTGGCTATCTGTGCTTGAAGATGAAGAAAAACCCGTAAAAACTCCACAGAGAAGGGACAGTCCTGTCTTGCCGCAACAGGGGTGTTTAGTGACTGAGACCGGTGCTTGTATTATTGAAAACACTGGTGCTAAGATGGCGTTGTGCTGTACTTCAAACAGACGTGCGGCAGCGGATGCTTCATCATTTCATATTTTCCTTGTGTTGGAAGGCTTTTAGGACTGACATTGAAACTACGAGTCACCAACTGCTCTGGAAAGGCTTTCTGGTGAACAAGGTGACATTTCTGTCATTTGTAGGGTCTGAGAAGGTTTTTCAACTTCAAGAGAAAAGAATTTATCCAGCTTCTCTGCCACTTATTTACACACACAAGTCCTAAACGGTCATTTTCAACTCTTGAACTCCTGTGACTTAGTGAGACGGTATGACCTCTATTACATCTGCTGTAGCAGTATTTAAAGAAACATCCTTTACAAAACCTTGCTCACTCCCACCATCCAGAAATCCTATTTTGTATTTCACATGTTTTATTTTTATATCTCAGCATTCAAAACACCAGAAGGCAGGAGTTTGGCCTGGTAGTTATTAAATGTTGCACCCTGATACAAAATCAACTTGCTTACTACATCCTTTATACTTGTTATTTTACACAGTGTACCGGCTGCAGGGGCCAAGTCTAAAAATTCACTTCTATCTCCTCTGACCGTTGTGTAAGTTAGCAGTCTGTCCTCTTTTCACCTCTTTTCAGGGTGAAACACATCCACACACAGACATGTCAGGGGTTGTGCAAGAAGAAGATTATGAGGGTGGATCCACTTGTTTTGATCTCCCGACAAGCTCTTTTTCCAGTCCTAAGCTCTCTTCTTTCTCCCTTTTTTTTTCCTCCCCGAAATTAATAAATTAATGTGTGTATCTAGCAGCCACCACTTGCAGAGAGCCAGGCCTCAATGCCCTTGAAAGCAAGGAGCTAATTTTTAACTATTGAAACGAACTTGAGTGCTGGAAGAGCTGGTTTGTCACAGAAAGGTGGTGTGAAGAGGGATGAGTGTGGAGGTTTAAGTCAGAAGGTCTTATTATCGCTAGACCTCAGGGCACAGGCTAATCAGTAGGGGTGTAGCTTTATTGGGAAAAGTGTATTTTATGATATTTATGTCTATATCTGAAACATTTGGTTTCGGCGAGACATCAGAGACACTTCATGAGCCACTGGCTTGCTACATCACAGCAGTTAATAACAATTACCAGGAGATTCCCTTCCAGTCCATGCCAGGCCCCAGCGTGCAGGAAGGGATAAAATACATCACTACTCATGCTCTTCCAAGCATGCTCTTCCCAACACGTAAACTAAGGTAAATATACATACATGTCAGACTTCTTTCTTCTCCCAGCATATTCTTTTTCCTGTAATTCAAGTATTGGAACACATTTCTTCCAGCTAGCACATACCTGGATCTTCTTTTATCTAAAAATGCAGATTTGCACATTGTGAGTTGTAGCTTTCTCCTCATAGGATAAGAAAACACTTTTAGAATAAAGAATACAGAACTGGGCAGCAAAAAAACCCAACTCAGTTCACAACGTAAACAAAAGATCTTACCCTTACTACACTTGTTAGACATCCTGTCTAGCAGAGGATGGCAAATTGCCTGAGGCTTTGTTTATGCTGGCTAGCAAAAAATGCTGTAAACAAAGTAGAAGACAAACTGGTTTCTAACATGATTTGTCCAGTCTGTGACGACTAAAATCAAACTTTTTAAGGCTAAAAAGCAACAACAACAAACTACTGGGAGGATTGAAATGAGCTACATGTAATATAAAAAAAAACAAGAGTAGGCATCTATGACCCAGAGCCAGCATTCAAGTCATTCGAATATAGAATAAACAGTGGAGGGACACTAAGAAAAAACAAATTTCTGTAGCAAATATCCATACTTCAGGGTCAGTTTAAAGAGCAGAAGACCCATTCACGGTCTCCTTCCGGAGCCTAAACTAGAATTGTACCAAGTGCATACATATGTTAGCATATCAGTAAGCACCAGTATATATTCTTATGTTAGAACAACATTATATCACATACTTTTGTTCTTATCAGAAGCTGGAAGACAAAAACACTCTTTGTCCTGCAGTTAAGAACACCAGGTGAGAACCTATTAGTCTACATGGTCAACAATGCATTTTATGAAGCATTATTCCATTTTCTTTGAGTGCACTCTTCTATCTGTTTCCATCTATTGTTACCCATGGTATCTTTAGGCTGGAAGCTCTTGAGGATAGGGACTAACTTTTTCTTTGTGTCCTTGTAAAGATCAGGACAGCAGGGTCTGAAACCAGGACTACGAAATGTTACAGGAATCCAAGTAATAGCATATGAAAATTCTGTATTTTTCATGATAAACCAAAATAGCTCCAACATGTGCAGTTGTAAGGTATTTTCATCTTGAGTTCAGTATTTAAGCATTTTGGTTATGACAATTAAATATTTCCTTTCATGTGATCGTATTAAATGTGAAACATTGATGGTCACAAAAAAAAAAAGTGGGAAAAATGTGATATTGATGTTCTTGGAAAGTAATGTTGTAACACAGCCTTTCAGCGCGCGTGTGTGTGCGCGCATGCATGAGCGTGCATACGTGTGTGTCTTGAAAGTCTCATTGCTCCCTTTCTGGCCACAGTTTCCCTGCCTGGAAACTGGGTAGGGTAGAGATGAACAAATGGTGGGAATTCAGATGTCATGCCAATTCTGGATGTAGACAGGGCACACACACTCAGGGAGCTGAAGAGCACTCCTGAGACACACAGTGTAGACACAGCTAATGCAGCCAAGAAGAGGGCCTTAGGCAATAACTGCTTTTGCAGCTCTGTCTAATCTCCAGTTTTATAACTGGATGCCTTCCGATGTTGCTCCTTTTGCTGTGTAACTCTTCGTACCTGTAAGAAAAAGCTTTGGTAGTTCCATAAGACATTCCCAAACAATAGATATAATGATATATATAACGGGCATGTGCTGCTTGGTCCACTGCAATTAGATATTATAAATTTTGATGGTACTCCTTTATTTAAAACATGCCACCAAGAGTAAATATTTTATGGTCAGCGATCCATAAACAATAGAATTGTATTTCTCATTTACCAGGTATATGGGCCTAAACCTGTGCTCTGTAATAAAACACAGCTTATAAAGTAATATTATGCTTCGGAATATAAATATGACGCATAATACACAACATATAATTTAATCTTCTTTAATTATTGACTATGGCATAAATGGTTGGAGGTGAACGCCACCTAGACTAATACTAATTACACCTTGCACCTTTATGAATGAACGTACTGACTGAAGTACTTATCAGCCACGCACACATGCAATTTGCTCTAAGCCACACAATGAATCAGTGGCAAACAAAGGAGAGGAAACAAGGTCCCTTTACCTCCCAGACTTCTTCTGAGCCAGCTTCTCACCAACAAGAATTAAAAGCCATTTCATACTTCATAGCGATAAAGTAACTTTTTGTCAGTCATCCAGTGTGTTTTATCAGAGTTGTAACCTCAGCCTCACAAGATATTAAAAAGCTTTGTACAAGTAAATACAAATATATATATATTTTTGTTAAATATGGTAAAACATAAACTAAATGGATGAAAGTCGAACAACTTCTAAAATAGCATATTTTTACTATCTGTACA
>NW_008824051.1:4736250-4744236 GCF_000699105.1 Pygoscelis adeliae
ATTTATTGTGTAAACCTCAGGATTTTGTGTAGCCTTTAGGTTCACTGCAGTCATTCTGTACTACATTTCTATGGTTCTTTAAATGACCACTGGGTGTCACAGTTATCAACAGTAAACTCCATGCTTGGAGGACTTTTCCAGGTTTGTTTCAAAACAGATTTGTATTATCAGAGATAATACCAATTCCTATACCCTATTAATAGCTAACCCCATTCCAAGATGAGGAAATGGTTTCCTCAATAAAAACAAAAATCAGCCAGAGTTAATACAAACTCTGTTCTACTAGAAACTATAGCAAAATTGAGATTTGTCTTTCAAATTTAGTCTACAGGTAAGATTCTGTCATACTGCACATTTGTGAAGTATTTCCACTGCTAGTGTGGAATGAGGCAATTCTAGACTTCACGGACTTGAGGAATAATTTCCATAGGCTTTCTCTTTCGAAATTGTGTGGCAAGATAATAAATTCTTTCCTCTCCATTTTTTAAGAAATGCATTCACTCAAAGAAAGTCTAAACATTTTGTTAGTACACATAACACTACTGCCTTATGCTTCAGGTCCCAGCTCTCAGAATCACACAACTAGCAGAAGAATGTGAGTTTTCATGTTTTTTAATTTAAAAGTAAGTTTGTGGTCTTCATCACAGAAAATGTAAATGTGACCCCAGTATAAGCGATTCAAGCTTGCAGACAACAGCTTTAAATCATGTGGGCTGCTTCATAACTTTGCTCAGTTGTCAGCTCCAAAGGGACAAGCCAGCGTTAACCCCACAAAAGACCCCATGAGATGAGGAGTGTATCTGGTCAGCTGGTTTCACCCACCCACGTGTATACCTTACATCTGGACTACTGGAGAGCTGCTCCACGCATCCAAAGCATAGGCAGCACCAAGTAAATTATTTGCAATTATACAGGCTACCATACTACATAATTTAAACCATGTAACCATAAAGCTTCAGTTTAGACTCCATATACTCTGAACGAATACCATCAGGAAGGGCTGGCACGGCTGTGGACACCTGGGAGAGGACACAGGGGACAGCCAAAGAGTGTCAGGACAAGCAGGCTGGTGCTCCTAAGTGCCTGGGGCCACCACGATGTCTGCAGGACGCTCGGGAAGCCTCTGCAGTGCATGTGCTAAGGGATGCTGGTCTGGAGCAGGCGCCGAGATCAGTCAGGGCCTCATGTTTGGGATCATCCTGGACAACAGAGTTTTTGGGATCTTTGCCAGGACCTGCAAGATGTGAAGAAGGAAGGTATTTCCTGGCATATATTGGAGTTCAAATTTGAGAGCTGAATGAAGGACCGTGGGCCTAATTCTAACTCTGTCCCCACCAGCTGGGCAACTTGCAGCTGCTGCCACATTTCAAGTTTTCTCATTCCCCGCTTTTTCTTACCCATCTCTGACTTCAGAAATGGAGAGAACTAAAAATGGAAGCAAAGAACTAACTTAATCCCTGAAAATCAGGCTCAACAGAAGCACCTACAGTTCCTGGCCACAGTTCAGGTGATGGGTGAGAGATACAGGCTGAGACACAGACAGGTGAGACAGAAATGCCAAACAGGCACTGTCATAGGAGATGTGTAACACATGGCAGGCATCAGCCTCTCTCTTATGCGCTATGTTTAGGGCCCCAGATAGCCTTAAGCAAATCGCCCTGCCCTGCCCAGTTTTCCAACTCCTCCATCTCAGAGACTTGCTGCCTGATTGGCTAAAATGTCTGTCTCAGCCAGAATTGTATTTTTTTCTTTTTTTTTTTCCTTTAACCTTATTTTCATCCAAGTCCAGATGTACACAAAAAGGCACACTCAGAAGAATGTGTTATCTAATACATAAAAGATGGATGCAGAGAGGAAGAGAGTTAAACTGTTGTTCATGCCCAGCATGGCATGATAAGAAGTAATGGGTGTAAACTGCAGGTGGGAGGCTTAGATTAGACATTAGAAAAGGCTTTTTAACAGTAGGCATAGTTAAGGACTTGAATACATTGCTTGAGGAGGCTGTGAAGGATTTCAAAAACAGGTTAGACAAACATTTATGAGGAATCATGTTGGTATACATGTTCGCAGGCTGAAGCAAGGAATGGATCATTCAAAGTCCCTTCCAGTCCTGTTTCCCCGTGATTTTATGATTCAAGGATGTCTAATGGCCTATCTTCTGCTAAGGATCGATCTTAAACAAATCCCACAATCTTAAAACACTGCCAGCAAAAAAATATGAAGGATTTTTTTTTAATTAACATTATTCTGATTCCCTTTCTCCTCACTCAGAAAGCCCTCCCACTCTTCAACACATTCAACTGCAAAGCTGAATACAGCCAGTAAAATACTGAAAGCTTTATACTACCAGCACTGATAACACTGTGGCAATAATACAGCAAGCGATCTGAAATCTGTATTTCTTTTGACCAAGTTCTCACCCCTCGTACCCTTCTCTCCTCCTCCCCACCCCAACACAATACCTAATTTTCTAAATTACTGGAGCTATTATGCACGCTTTCATTAACATAGCAGGTGCAGTTATTTAGACCATTAATGTCCTAGCAGTAGTGTAAGTTGGGAGTGACCCCACTGCAAATTAACAGTTCAAACACAAGAGGGGAACGGTGCTTTAAAATACAGCTGGAAATCTTCCACTATACCCAAACAGGACTTGGTCCAGGGTCCTTGTCTGAAAGCTGCTCCCTTAACACAAGTCACTTGAGTTGGAGGAGAAAAGCGTTATAGATTAATTCTGGTTTGTGGAGAAAAGAGGCTCTTTTCTTCCAGCTGAAGTTAAAAGCTGCCAGCAAGCATCAGCAACCTATTTGGAAATTTTGGACTGACTCCTCGTGTGATTTGACCATGGACTTTTTCTCCCCTTGCTATTGTATTATTTCTATGAAGTCAGTTACCAAAAGCTTCTCTGATTCAAATTTATTCTTTCTGCCCTTTCCCTTCACACTACTGTGCCACTACTTGTCTCCCCTTTTCCCTTCCCATTGCTTCTCAGTAATAACTTCCTTTCCAATAGCTTGAAAGACTGATGCCAATGTTAAGAAAAAACCTACAGTGGAATCCCCCCTAATTCAAACTGTTCTGTTTACGTTACCTTCCCATTTTGTCTTCCCTTTCTAAAGTGTAAACTTACTGGGGCACAGACAGACACATTAATTTCACGCTTGTACTAAATAGCTACAAAAATAGGGTTCACCTTGCCTGGGCCTATAGGGATTACTGGTACACGGATCTTAAAAATATTGTGTTTATGTACTGTAAGTAATGCAATGCAATGTAATGTCGGATTGTGGCTACTACCACATACCTTCCTAAGGAAACAGAAAAAATAACCTCCAGGAATTCTTCCTGAAATATTACAAAAAATTATGAAAAACAGGAGGCGCAAAAAGGACAGTATGATACATCATATTGAGAATGCTCCTGTGCTGCTTACAACCCCACGTGTCGAACCACACTGACAATTACTGGATACAGTACTGGCCACGGAGCAGGGTCCCAGAGTGTTTGTTTGGTATTGGCATCACCCGTGCTACGTATTCTGAATGACTTTGGTTTAGCTACCTGACCTATTGTTCATATAAACCTAGAGTTAAATGTAGGATATGACTGCACAGCTCAGCGCAGCGCTCCTACCAAACCAACTCCAAAACAAGATGCTGTATAGGTGTGTCATCAGGGTGCTCCACCCCGGCTAATTACTGCGGCAAGCAGCTGGGAAGGCAGGCTAAGGCAGGAGACCTGCAGCTTCCACAGCCCCAGCCCACAGTCCAGTGTCCCTGCGGGAACTGGAACGAGGAGTAGGCCAAGTGCTAGACCCCTCTCACTTCAAAGACTTTAAGAAATAGCCTTCTGATGTCTATGTAGAACGTACGGACATAAAGATAAGATCTGCTTCTCTTTTAACCGAGGCACCTCTTTAAGTGAGATTCCGGTCCAGCTAGACACAGCGGTCCTTCTTGTTCACAGCCGCCTAAATTGCTCTTCTTCTGCAGAGCTACAAGGATGGCAACGTGATCAGAAGTTACAACAAGTTGGGTCTTATGTTGTTGATTAATTACATCATTCAATAAATGCTAATTTTTTTCAATGTACCCTACTGTGACCTCACACCAAAGAAAACTGCACTGAAGCCAGTAGAATTACACAGGTGTAAGCCAGTCTTAAACCAATGTAAATCTAATTTAAGTAAACAAATAACCGGCCCAATATATCATCTATCTGAACTTACTAAAATAGAAATCTATACCAAATATTATTTGGCGTAATCACCACAGGTCATACCCAGTGAACCTCATTCTGATTTTACTTATTCTTCCTCACATAAAACTTCTGCAATGTAAAGAAAGAAGGATTAAGCCAAACAATTCCGTGAAATTATTAGCTTCCCGCCACAAACACAAATCAGACACGCGTAAGAATGAAAAGCTAGTTTGGCAAGATACCATAATGCCAAGTCAGGTCAGTCAGGTTATAATAATTAACACTCTTCCAAGTTTCAGTGTTATTTATTTGCATGTCAGTGTCACTCAGAACAATACGATATTCTTTCCTGCCTATGAAAACCTCTAAAAAAAAGAAAGAAAAACTTGCAGCCTGATCTGTACAAACAGAAATCTAATGTAACGACAAATAAAAATGATGGTTGAACTTGACAAGCCTTAATGAAAACATCTTTAGAAATGAGAAGACTGATATATGTCCACTGATCAAGAAAAGCATAAATCAGCAGAGGTCAAATACCACTGAAGACATGATTTCTACATCTTCTTTTGATTACATTTACCCAAACAGCAAAACTTCCCCCATCTCAGAGGCTTTATATTGCCTTGCCCCTGAAAATGCTCCCTTTTGAAACACGGAGTAGCGCTGTTCCCTAAGGATTACAAAGGCCCAATGTAATATTCAGCAGGTTGAGCCTACTAGAAGGCTTCATTAAAAAATTAAATATTGTAATTATGTTTGGAAATTGCCTGATAGTGCAATAACTATGCAATATTATTCAAGAAGACTTGTTTCAAAAGCAAAGTCATGGAAGCAGTTCTGTTGACAATCTGAATCTGCCTCAACTTACTGTATTCAGAATATCTGTAGCTGAAAAAATTCAGACCAAATATCCATAGGGTTTGTTACATACATTAAATTATTTACAATTTAAATTAATGTTTATAGGTATACATGTTAAGTAGGTAAAATGATAAACCCCATTAAAGATGTCGAAAGGCATAGCTAAAATTGTCATTCCTATGACAAACTTTAGAACATATGTAAAGTAGCATAGTCTTATTTTTCACATAATAGTGGGCATTTATTTTGTTAACATTATTAATTAATATTTTTAAACAATATTGATCAAAAAGGATAATATTTAATCAATGATAAAAGTAAGTCGTACAGTAATATATTAGTTCTGTGTAGAAGACAGATTAAGGATGCTTTCGCATCAAATATCTCATAAGACTTCAGTGAAGTCATAATGTGTTGATACCAGACATTTTAAGGTACCTGCATGGTCAGGCTTTTTTAACAATGAAATAGATGATCCTAAGTCTCTTCCCAATGTTGAAATAATGTTACCAAAACATTGGCAATAAGGCATTGCAGGTATCTGTTATGGGGTAAGTGACCTTATAAAATTCAAAAATTAATATGAAAAATGAATGCGTTTAGGGAACAAAAGGGCATATGTTAGAGTTTTGTTGAGAAAGCTTTCTTTCCAAGATGGGATAGCTAATACCTGTAATTTTTCTTGCTTCTACCAAGGAAAAGAGATTGTGGAAATAATGAGAAACTGCTGGCAGTTTGGTATATTCAGAATGCTTACTGTGTTTAATAAGTAAAGGTTATTAAGCTTTCATCTTGTTTTTTGCTCCTGTGCAAGTACCATAATATTTCTATAAGAAGTTTAATAATTTGCATATTTTTAAAGCAACAAAACTAATTGAGCAGCAGTGACCAACCTTTACTATCTAATGAACTGCATATATTAGACTCTAGCTAGGCCCAAGAGCCACAAGACACATACCCTGAAAAACCAAGAGGATGGCGAGCTCTGGGAGCAGCTTCCAGGTAAGAGGTAGTAGGTCTAGATCCTCAGAGATCCTAAAGGTCATCCTAGAATCTTACCCGAGGATCTCCTTAGAGACCTGCTGCTTCTTCAGGTGATCTGTCAACAGTGGCCTCAGCATCCCTTCCTGGCTACTAATCTCCCACAGATGAATATTAGAAACCATTATGAACTTGAAGACAGATGATGACAGATCACCAAGAAGTGATGTGACAGTATGGCTCCAACTTGGCTTGCGAGCTGCATGCAATTCATGAGCCACAGGTTGGCCTCCCAGTAATATGGCATTAGGCGTTCAACTGTCGTAACTTACTGTGACTGTCAATGGCACATTGGCATCTTTCACCCATGATGACACTGTTTGCATTTTCAAATCTACCATTAAAGTCGCAGAATTTAGGCCAGAATTTACCTCTTTTAACTGTACTCACCTACAAGTTAGTGACCTAGTCTAATGTAGTTGGGCTAGGCTCCCCCTAATGTCAATGGAGAAAGACACCAGAAAGTGATTCATCCCATCCTAAGATAAGTATCTGGAATGAATCGCCTTCGTAGGTGCCTTCATCTCTCCAGAGGAAGCCTAGAAAAATAGCTTGGGCTAGATGCTTAACTTATAGATGTATAAAGTCAGGCTACATGAATATAATGAAATATGTTTTTTAAAAAAAAAGTTCTATCAAGGTTTTCCTGCTAATACCGTTGTTACAACAGTAACAGCAAAGCAGATTTATCAAGCTGCCTACTTTGCATTTGTGTTGATGCTCCTGGCAAAATGGAATTCATCCTGTTCAGCTGCGTCTTTGGCACTACATGTCTTTGGCACTGGACTTCTAACAACACAGGGGGATCCTCTTAGCTTCAGGGACAGGAGCCTTTGTTTTTAGGAGAGAAAGCCCGAGCTCATTTTATAATGCACTGTGAGGTTTTGAGTGGCCACGGTGTGAGATATAGTTAGCTACTTCAAGGCGATAGATTCGTTATAATTTGTAATACCAGGTTCCAACTGTGAAAATGTGGCAAATAATAGTACTCCCCATGGAAGTATGTCTACACGTGCACTGAAATATTTAAAAGACCAAGCCTTCGATCCTAATTTTAAAAAACTTCCCTTTCCTCCTTCCAGCTGGAACTACTTCCCACCGTGCCTCCCAGCTCTGAGTGTATCCAGCAGGACACGCTCCTCTCTTGGATGTGGCATTCTGAAGAAGTGCTATTAAATAGGAGATACTTGCAAAGAAGGTGTTAGTATTTATAGAAAACTAGGAACTAATTTGAAAATTCTACAGATCTAATTGTGTATATTGTATCATCTTGTGCTGATGGATAAAAATAGGAATGACAATATATAGGATGCCCTTCCCATTAGTCAAACTGGTAATGAGTAATGCATCCAAGTGAATGTCAGTAAAGCCTACCTACCACGACATGCTTCAGAAACCCTCTCGGCACTCTTCTTTAAGAAAAAAGCCACAAAAGCATAAAGGTTTAATCTGCATGTATTTGAAATGACTATATTATCTGTGAGGCAAAGATTCAAATAAGGTATATTAGTCACCCCAAACAGGTGTCAGTAAAAACTATCCCCGCCTATATTCCACAGATAGTACCCTCTTCAAAAAAACAAGTATTTTAGAAAATTTGGGAAACATTGTTTTCTATTTGAAAACTTAATGATTCTATAGAATCATAGATTCTATAGAATCATAGAATTTTACAGAATCATATGATTCTACAGAATCATAGAATCATTAAGGTTGGAAAAGACCTCTAAGATCATTGAGTCCAACCGTCAACCCAACACCACCATGCCCACTAAACCATGTCCCTAAGCGCCTCATCTACACGTCTTTTAAATACTTCCAGAGATGGTGACTCAACCACTTCCCTGGGCAGCCTGTTCCAATGTTTAACCACTCTTTCAG
>NW_008824051.1:4744563-4752114 GCF_000699105.1 Pygoscelis adeliae
CTATTTCTGATACAGGCCAGGATGCCGTTGGCCTTCTTAGCCGCCTGGGCACACTGCCGGCTCATGTTCAGCTGGCTGTCAACCAGCACCCCCAGGTCCTTTTCTGCCAGGCAGCTTTCCAGCCTGTAGCACTGCATGGGATTGTTGTGGCCGAAGTGCAGGACCCGGTACCAAAGACCCAAATATATTAGTCACAGACAAAAAAATTAAACTATAAGATACTAGGAGCCTTTGGAAAAGGATCTGAATAAACTCTCCTGGAAATCATAATGTAACATTTAAAGGTCATCAGCTCACATGGGTTTAACATCTTACTGCTTGCTGTTAGCTACAGAAGGAACTTCCGTCTTGCAGGAGTGTACCAAGAGCTTGAGTGATCAGCCTTCAATACTGTGCAATACTGTTGTGCCATGACTCTGTTTCCCCCTCCCGCATCTCAGGCCAGTACAGTTCTGGAACAACACTCTTTTTCAAGCATGCAGAAGAAGTATTTTTGTGCTGGGTTATTGGTGGTGTCTTGTGTTCTTTATTACAGTAGCTATCTGGAACTTTGTGAGGTCTTAAGTATGAGAAGTAGTGCCAGAGCTGATGTACTGCAAAACAGTGACAAATGAGATGAAGCGGTGAAGATTTTTTACTATGTAAATGTATGGAGCCACATGAAGGAATTTTTTCTCTAATTTTGTGGGTCTTTATTTCTGATGTAAATACTATGCACTAACAAGGAGGGAGAAGCTTGTGCAGAAAGTTGGACTTTAAGAAAAGATACAGTTGCAACAAAAACTAGTGATTTCCCTTAAAATAAAGGGCTCTTAAGTAGTAGTGCCATGACATTCTTGTGACACTAACCTTTAATCTCTTGTCCAGAGCAAGTAAGGAGGGTCTGGCGGTTCACTTGCTTTTTTAAATACAGACTTGGGAAAACCATATATTCTTGATTAAGAAGGAAAAAAAATTACTAAGTAATCCCAGGGCTCCAAGGAGTTATTCACAAACCTAATGTTAAGATATAATCTGCTGGTGATTACGTAACAATTTCCCCTCTCTGCCCATTCCAGAGTGGATATGAGATACTACAGCCTACATGCCCAGTCTTGAATTTTTAGTTCCAGGTGTAAGAGCTCATTGCAATATAACCCTCTAGAGAAAATAGAAAAAGCAGAGAGAAGGGGCTAGTGTACATGTCATTCTGGGAGAGGCAGGGCCTAATTCAGTGGCTGGGCAATAGAAAGTGGCGTGTTACCCCACTCAGGGATAGGCTCTATGTGGGAGTTGGCAGACACAATTAACAAGCCTGAAATAACAATTGCCTTGAGAGCCAGCACGAAGTAAAAGGCAGGGGAGCGGCCCTCCAGTAGGAAAAGTAAAATAACTGCAACAATAGAAGGATAAATCTGATCTCATACAAAACCACCGATAACCCATCTGAGCCCTGGACATGAAATCGACACACTAGTATTAAGGAACACAGACTACAGGAGACACTCTAAACAACGGGCTTGGAAAGCCCCATGGGACAAAATCAGTGCTAGGCTTTTCCATGGAATACCTGCCAGCTCCTGCTGCACACAATGGTCAGAGGGGGATTTAGTAAGTGTTAGAGTGAACATTTATGCCTATCAAGATGTGGAGGGGAAAAAAAAAAGTCCAAGCATGCTGTTATTCTGTCGGTTGCAATAGAAAGTGGCAATCATCTCTTTGAAGCACAGACATGGTGGCTTACCATCTTTCCGAATCCTGGCTATACGCAGACAAATCATGCATGCAAAGCAAGTCTGACATGTCAGATTCACAGCATGTGTGATATTGTCTTGCTGTACATGCTCAGAGAAGTTGCACAGTAAGTACAAGTCTGGCATCAGACCTCTTGAACATGCGTGCTTTATCTGCCCATATGGATAAACCTGACTTCTCCCAATACATGGCATCCTGCGCATCCAGAAAGACACCTATGGCAACAGAAATACAGGGAAAGCCATGCCATGTATGCTCTTCCTATGAGAAATTGTATTGACCGTATAATAATATTACACACCCTGTATTTAAACAGGATATTCCATACTACATGGGATCCTCAGGACCTTCTGACATCTGTTTTTGTTACCATGCCATGCTGCGATTGCCCAGGAGAGTACAGAGGTCAACATCAGCGTATGTACGCGACGTTGGTGGACAGAAGACACAGTGTGATTACCTAATATTTAATTAGGTTACAACAATAACACTAATGCCCTTATCCTTGTCACATGAGCTCATTGACAAGGCAACACGATGTCCCTACTGAAGCTTTGGGACATAGTATCAGTAACCCCAGAGACGTGACAATTATTGAGTCACCAATATTGTTCCCCCCATACCACAGGGATTCTTCTAGGAAGTGTATTTATAATCACAGCAAAATTAAAGTTGGGCAAGATCCTTTGCAGGTCACTGGTTCAACCTCCTGCTCCAAACAGGGCTATCTTCAAAGCTAAACTAGGTTGCTCAAAGTCTTGTCCAGTCTAGTTGCATCTTCATGGATGGAAAGTCCACAGCCACTTTGGGAATGTGTTCCAGTACTTGCCCACTCTCACTTTGAACTTTTGTTTTCTTATACACAGTTGGAATTTCTCTGGGTGCAACTTCTCACTTTTGTCTCTTGTCCTGTTGGTGCACATCTCAGAGAGAAGCCTTGTGCCACCTTCTCTATAATTCCCCCTGGCAAGGTGAACACTGTAATTAGATCCTGCTGGAGCCAAACCCACTTCCTCAGCTTCTCCTTGTTCATCACGTGCTCCAGCCCCTACCACCTTAGCAGCCTCCGCTCAACTTGCTCTAGGCTGTTGCTGGAGGACCCAAAACTGGACAGTGGATATCCAATGTGACCTCACCAGTGCTGCACAGAGAGCACATACCTGCTGGGTATATTGATAATGCACCTCTGTAGGTGTTGAACTCCCATGATGAACTTCTTTTGTCCACCAGCATGGCCAGGCCCTTTTGTGCTGGGCTACTCCCAGCTACTACTGGCTTGGGAGTTGTATGAGGATAGTCTATCCCACGTGCAGGACTTTGCACTGGTCTCTGTTGACTATCACAAGGTTCCTGCTGGCCCATTCCTGCAGCTTGCCAAGGCCACTCTGAATGGCAGCTGTGGCCTCCAGTGTGTCAACTGATCTCCCCAGTCTGGCGTGGAGAGCAGCTGAAAACTTGCTGAGAGTGCATTCTGTCCTTCTCCCTGAGTCACTGATGAACATATCAAACAGGACTTGCTCCAGTATTGATCCCGGAACCTTCCCAACTGGGCATCAGACTTCAAACCAATGAGGTGCTACCCTTCAAGCCTGGTGGTACAGCCAGTTTTTCACACACATAGTCTGCCCACCCCATCCACATCTCCCCAGTTATAAGGTTACTGAGGGAAACCCTATCAAAAGCCCTAATAAAGTCAAGCTTAAATGGCATCCCCCGTTTTCCCCTTGCTCACTAATCCAGAAGTCAATGAGGCTGGGTCAGACATAAATGAACTTAAAGGCGTAACATTTGCCTTTTTTCAGTCATCAGCAGTCTTCTAAACACCACAGCCTTTCAAATGTCATAGGGAGTGAGCACACAGTAACACTGGCCAGCTCCCTCAATGCTTAAATGCACACCAGCTGGTCCAGTGGACTTGTATATGCGCAGTTTGATTCAGTGCACTTTAACTTGATCTACTGTGGGTAGTCTCCCTCTCCCCCCAAACTCTGCTACTAGCCATGGAAGCTTGGGAGATGGATTTTTTTTCCCAGTAAAGGCCAAGGTGAAGGAGGCCTTGAGTATCTCAGCCTTTTCCTTGACCTTTATCGCTAAGCCAATCACCCAATCCTGCAGCAGGCCCACATTTTCCCTCGTCTTCCTTTTGCTGCTGATGTGCCTGTAGAAGCCCTTTTTGTTGCCCTTCACATTCTTTTTCAGTTGCAACTCCAGCCAAGCTTTGGCTTTCCAGATTCCACTCCTTTACTAAAATACCGGCCATCCTCTGCATGAAGTGATGGAACTGCAGCCCAGCGTAGTTTGCTTACAAATCCTCTATCTGTTGAATACTTTCTAGAAATGCTATTTAAGGAAGGTGGTTGTTTTTCATCCGTATCTCATCTTTTGAAAGTTGCAAGCATATGCAGGTGCCTGTTCAAGCATTTATTTAGCTGGTACTGAGGAAAATGCCATTGTTCTAAATTATTCTGTCTTCCTTTGTTCTTTGTTGTTAGTTGGTTTGTTTCCAGTAACCTCAAATTCAGTGCAGAAGAAAAGGAAAAGTATACACACATACACCTGATAGGAGGGAATCAAACGATTCATCACCTTCATCATGCAGATTTGACTGCTAATCCACCTCCCCAGGATTTTCTCTAATATTTTGTAATATATCAGTTCTGCCTAAGCAACTTCACATGATTATCATAAAAAAACCCAGCCCCTTAATGAAAGAGTTCCTTCCTATTATTCAGATCTGGACTTCCTGCCCCATCCTCCTCTAAAGCAAACTGGGAAAAAAAAAAAGACTAAGAGAAATTGGCAAAAGTTTTCTTAGTTGTAGTCAGCCCGTAAATGACAAGTTCAAGGGTGTTTTTTTCTTTTTTAACTTTCCAGATCTAGACAAGGGAGGTGTTTCTTGCTTTTCAAGCACTTGTATTTAGTCTAGAGTATCCCAAGACAGTTTTCTTGCACATGAAGATACCGCTTGTTCAACATATTCTACACTTGGTCATTTCATTGGTTGTTTTTGATATGGAGTGATTGGTCTCTTCAGTCTTCCAAACTTTCACAATAACTAAGAAGTGTTTCTGAAACATTTTCTATTAAAGATACGGCTCTATACAATAGGAAGCTGTTTGAATTACAATATAGTCAGAATTGTACATATTCTGCATAGTTATGTATTACCTCTGTACTTCAGTAACATGGTTGATACTATGACAGGTCTATTTAAAGTGGCCAAAATTTGTCTTTGAAATTCCTCTTCTGGGTGTTTATAAGTTTATAATTTTTAATTGCTGAACTGTTGCATTTATTCTCTACTTTTGGGAAACTTCGAAGAGGTCTGAATATGATGAATGCATACTTCTGTTATTATAATGAAGTCCTCTGTTACAAGTGAGATGTGTTTTGTATTTAACAGTTGATTCATCCAATTGCTCAAAAAGCTGCACGCTTATTTGGATCGTCATTAAATCTGCTCTCTCTCATAAGGGTGTGGAATAGAATTAGGATCCAAATCAGGGCTCAGCTGATGAAAGACTGCCAAAGCACAGTGCCACTGCCCCTTTCCCGATTCTCTTTTTCCTTGCTGCAGCATAGGGAGGAAGGTCTGCTAGCCACAGACCTGTCTCTCAGGACCCCCTCCTGGTGACTAGGAAAAGCCTAGGGGAAGGAAAAGCCTTTCCTATGACTAGGAAAACCATAGGTGACAAAGGAGGAAAGGAGCAGGAACTGCTCCAGGAACTTTCCACATGTGGGCTAGGATCTGGCTGAGGCATGCCCTTCACACGTGGGACTCTGAATCATTCCCCTTCTACACCTTCATGTCAGCTGGGATCCCAAGAAACATTCAGGGACACTCTCGTGTCCCAGCCCCCCCGGCACAGCAGCCGGGGCCTGTGCCATCCCAGCAATACCGAGCTTCTTCCTCCAGCTCTTTGTGTTTCTGCTGGGATATGTCCTCCCCCAAGGAGGGAAATGAGGTAGGGGTGGGAAGGACTTTCACTGCAATTAATGCAGCAAGATGTACCTCTTAAAGGTGATCTTTTAGGTTCTTTTCAGCTCCAAACACTACTCTCGTATATATACAAGAATATTTCATTGAAAAGAATGGGACATACCATGACTCTGTGAGACCCTTTTCTATCACAGATGGGTATATAGAGCCACTTACCCATGTGATATTGTCCAGCTACAGGAAAGGGATTCTCCATTTCTTTCATCACAGATACAGTCTTCACAGAGTCATCAAGACAGGAGCTGGTGCATGGGAGCAGCAGGCTACACGCAGGTACTCAAAGCAGTGACTGACTAGGGAACGCCAGGCCCTCCAGGCAGCGGGAGGACAGCACGGCAGGGCCGGCAGCTGGAGGGACAGCGGCACAAACAGGTATGGCAGGAAGGGGTTTTTACCCCCACCCCCCGACACTGAGGTACAGGGCAGGAAAGAACGATGGGCAATTTTACCTTCTTGAAAACCCAGTCTTGCTCTTTAGAGCTCACTTTTGTAAGGTGCCTCCACAGGCTCTGTGCTGCTCTCTGTACTGTTCCTGTCATCTTTACCCAAATCTCTGAATTATAGATTCAGTGATGGCACCTGGGGAGGGGGAGGACTGAGGAAGAACTCAAGAACGATGAAAAGACAGAGCAATGCAGATGAGAGGAGATACGGCAGCGGTGAAGTGGCTACAACGCAAGCAACGCGTTCTCCAGCAATGGCTGGTGAGCCAAGGAACACAAAATCAACATGCTCCTCTCTCCGGTAGACCAATGTTGAATTTAACCCTTGAGCCACACCTGGGCAGCGCTCAGTGACAACGCTCTTTCCAACTTCTCCCTTTGCTGTAAGAGTGCTTCAGCTGGCATCAGTCAAATACCTTCTGTGGCCTCTAAACTGGGCCGAGCTACGGTATCTACTTCAATTGGCCAGGCCTCCACGCGGTCTCATCTCCTTCTCCGGTTTCATTCCTTCCATGGATTTTGTCTCTTCACAGACTTCTCCACTGGTCTTGGGCCCATGGTTTCCCTCAGTCAGACTTCTTCAAAGCTGCACTTGAAAGAACCCACTATTGTCCAAACTTACCATTTTAACGTAAGTTGGTAACATTCAGTGCTCCTAAAACCTCAGCTTCTGAAGGCGAAGAGGATGAGATGTTAATCTCAGCTTTCATTAAGAACAAAAAAGTTTTGTTATTTCCCTTTGAGTTTTGGAGGAAAGCTTGAGAATATAAAAAATGAAAATTTCAGGCTCTAAACCAGATAACACACAACTTACTATTTCAAGACACTATTTTTAAAGACCAAGATTTCACTCGTCTCATGACTTTTGACCAGAGACTTGGCTGAGGATTTAAGTTTCCCCTCCATCACACAGGAGGGGACAGGAGGGAGACACCTCAGAGCAGAAACTGGGACCCCCAAAATGCCCAGTGTCTTCCGACACCCTGTCCTGACAAATGTGCCCCAATTCTCAACATTCCCGGAAGATCTATGGCAAAACCGCCATTTTCCCCCCCGCTTCCGTGCCAATGCACGCAGCGGCTACAAAAAACAAGACCAGCAGCGGGTCTGAACCTTTCCAGTAACCAACCTGGGCGATGACAGGATGCGACTTCATTGAGCATTTCTCCTCTTTTTTTTAAAAAAACGGATTGCTTCAGGAAATTACCGTAACCCTCCTCCGCCCGGTCACCTCCGCCGCCTTACAGGGACGGCAGTCCCATCGGGAGGTGTCTGGGCAGTGGACGCTCGCCACATGTCGTGTGTGCCCGCTGCGCGTGCCTTCGCACATCCCCGCCATCGAGCTCTCGCCCCAGGACTGCCAGGCGCGGGCAC
>NW_008824051.1:4753705-4798930 GCF_000699105.1 Pygoscelis adeliae
AATCTGCCCTGTGGCAGCCTGGTAGTCCCCAAAGAGGAGAGACCAGTGCCTGGGTGCGAGGCAGAGCAGCGGGGCAGGCCCGCTCGCAAAAAAACGAAGCCGGAGATGTGTTTTCCAAGCCTGTGCCGGTCAGCTCGGCGTCTGCGAAGGGACAGGCCGGGAGCTTCCTCTGCCAGGGATGGCAATATGGAAGTCGAGTTGCACACCGATAAGGGTAGATCAATACAAATGTGTTAGTGGGGGAGAAGTTATCCGGTAAACATAATGGAGCCCGCAGCTGGGTGGGGGGGGGGTGGTTTTTTGCAGATGAGCTCCAAGATTTGGCTTGTCAGCTCGGAGGAAGCGAGCACAAACTGAACTGCCACTTAAATAGGCTGTTTGGTTTCACTCTGAAAACCTTCGTCCCTGTAAAATGGTGAAGGCGTCTGCAGATTTGTGCTGGATGCATGTTTTTGCTAATAATCTTAGCTGTAGACTAGAAAAGAGTATGTTGGCTCTTTCTTAAAATCAGAATAGGGAAAATAATTTCCCAGTGGAGTAGGGGAAGTCTAAGAATTTAATCACAACATTCACTCTGTGAGTAAAGTTAAAGCCAACACATCATAATTTTTGGAAGGAGGCTAGAGAAGTCCTGTAAAATCTTCATGTAGCTACCACAAAAGAAGTCTTCAAAACACTGTGGAATGGGCCAATTATAAAGAACTTAGCACATAAAATAAATTGCTTCTGACAGAAGAGGCAAGTTTACAGCAGCAGACAACTCGTGACTGTTCATAGATGACACCACAGTAAATAAGCTATTTTTAGTGTAAAAGGGGGAGGGCTACAGGTTCATTAGTTTGTTTATTTTATTTTAAGGAGCCAGTCTTTTAATACGTGATGAAGAAGAAAGTTAGGCCTGTTGCAGATGTAGTAAAAGCAGCCAGTAGCTAACAGCTTTCTAGTCTGTATCTTCCTTCATGAAGTTTATCTTCTGTGCAGGGATGGCTGTTTGTGGTGGCTGGTAAGTCACATACTTCATGGTACTTCAGCGATGCTTTCAAGCTCATTGACAACTTGCTTTAGATATAGGTAGCTGTTTACATGTCTCAGGAAACTGAGGTTGTCCTTTTGGACAAGCATCTGAATCTGGTGGTAGTATTCTTACTTTATTAAAGTTACTTTTAAATATGGTTAACTGTTATCATAGCAGGCGGTATATTTGTGAGGGTAAAACTGGTCGGGTTTTTTTACACTGTATCTCTCCTGCAGCCAGACTGTTGATCTTCTCATGCAAGAGTCAGGATGTCGTTTAGAACATCCTTCTGCTACCAAATTCCGCAATCATGTCATGGAAGGAGAATGGGATAAGGTAACGTAGGGCTTATAGGACTGTGTTAACCACTGTTTAAATTTATAGTATCTGTGAGAGAATTCAAAATCCACCCTCCTTATATACTTTTTTTTTTCTTATGCCGATTTCTGCAGGCTGAGAACGACCTGAATGAACTTAAGGCCTTAGTGCATTCTCCGCATGCAATTGTGGTAAGAGGCACACTTGAACTCTTTCAGAGCTGTATAGTTGGGCTAATTGTAGTGGTGTAATCTTTCACTGTGGAGTTGGTTGTCCATAGTTCTTGTTTTCTTTTTTGTTTACTTTAAGCGGCTTGCGTGCTATCTCAAACGTCATACTAATCTGAACTTTTTTTATTCTTCTTTAGAATGTGAGATAGGAAGTCCAAAAGTATTGAGGCTAATATTTGGTGTACTGAATGTTCAAACTCTACTAAACATACTTAACTGATAAAATATAAATCCTGTAACAGTCCTAAAATAGGTCAGTTTCTGTAGAAACTGCCTATGTTGAATACTAATTTCAAACTTGAAATACTTCTCATAATCTCTGTGTTTATGGGAGTTAGGCTTTCCTGAGGGAATAGAAGTTTAGAAATAAAATGCAGTAATACTAATGTGGAGTTGGCATTGTAATAGCACATTACAAGAATATAGAGGCTGCTATAGTCCATGAACAATACTGTTGCTTTTCCAGATGCTCTAAAGAGCAAATGCATTTGTATTGCTGTTTGGGATTTTATTTAGAGCTTTTTCTCTTTGGCTGGCTTTTTTTTAAAGATGAACCTAGAAATAAAAGGTTGGTAGATCCTGTGACTTGGCAATTACAATATGTGTTGTTATGATTTCAGTTACTTTGAGGAAAGTGTTCCTTGGTTTGATTTTTTTTCTATCTCGAGATGAAAATCATTACTTAGCTCTTCAAACGGCTTGTTCTGTTGTGCTTAAACGTTTTAACGAAGTGAAGTTAGAACTATGGTCACTTAGGAAGAAAACAGTAGCAAGGCTTTTTGAAGTGTCTGTGACTGTAAACAATGAAGAATCAGCTGATGGCTGCTTAGCTCCACTTCTAGCTGATTCATTTGTTGTCAAGACAATTTCCTGTCTGGTGGGGGAGGGAGAGAGAGAGAACAGGAAGTGAAGTAGGAAAAACAGATGTTTAACAAAACATCAGAGGGTACTTGAGAGAAGTTTACATTCTGTTCTATTAATTTGGTCAAAGCTTAGCACCTCTTAATTAGACTAGTAGTTCACTTTCTCTTTTCTCAGAGACTTGATATACATAAGACTTACTGTTCAAATAGTTTAAAATATTGCATGCAGCTTTCAATAGTTTGTGGAGACTGAAAGTATGAAACCACTGTATGTGAATATGAATGGACATTTGAAGCAGATTTTCTCATGTTTCAAACTTCTGAAGTTATCAAGTTTCTCTGTAGTATTAAAATGTTTTACGTGTCTGGGAGTCAAGAAGTTTAACTGAGTATCAGCATTGTACTTTTTGGAGAACTTAATTTGAGGAAAAAGGGGATGTTTTCATTCTGTTGTTTTGGAGGGCTCTGAAAGCATGCTCTGCTTTAATGTTGATGTCTAACTGCTTGAATAAAACTTGGTGCAATAAAAATACTTAGTTTACACTGAACTCTACCTGAACCAAATATTAACTATTTTCTTTTTAAAGTTGTTGTTCTTCTTTATATAAACTTCATAAATTTAAAACAGGTAACTCTTAAATGTCTTACGTGTGTGTGTGTTAGTAAGACAATACTGATTTGCAAGGATAAGTTGAGCTCGTGTGTGCTCCATCATGTGCGCACTGTCTCCACCTCCCTCCCCACCCATCTTTTTTGTACGTGGTTGAGATTATGGGTGGGTATTAGTATAGTCAGCACCTGGAGAACTAGTGAAAGATCATTACAGGTAAGGAAGGATGCTTTGTGCTCTGTAGATAGTCCCGACTGCAACAAAGTCAGAGCTAATGAAGATGATAAATGTCTCGATTAGGGAAAGTCCAAACAAGATGCTGCTGCAGGTAACTCTTTAAAAACAGAAAATTAGATTTTGGGTTTCCTGACTTGTGACTCATACTGTATGACTAGATGTTTCAAAAATGTGTGCATACAAGAAGAATGGGTACCTAAAAGTTTAGATGACACAGAGTATTTAACAAAGCAGGGTGTGTGTTTGGTGGTTTGTTTTTGGTTTGTGGTTTGGTTTTTTGGTTTGGTGGGTTTTTTTTTCCCCTTATATGACCCTGGACAAAATAACCAGGCTATATAGCTGCTTTTGAAATGTCTGGTCAGTGAAGGGGATACGTATGTATCTTGAAAATTCTACTCCTGTTTTAATTTCCTTATTTCTGCAAAGTGCTGTAAGTTCTACCGGTGAAAACACTAAACATGAAATGGCTGATCTCAATTTGTAAACCTTTGCTGTGTGTTGATATGTTGAGGGTGGGGATGACAGTCTGCTATTTCTATTTGTGTCAACACAACTGAGTGCTATATAGTGTGTGATTAGTCACATTTACTTTTCCAGTATATATGATACAGCTGTCTTGAGAAAAACTGTAGGAAAACTTTATAGTTGATTCAAGCATGTTATTTTCCCTTGAGTAACACTTAGAAAATACCAGCTTCAAGCCAGCCCAAGGTTTTGCTTACTTTAGGGCTACTTGAGCATATTATGGCACCTATCTTGGTTAACTAATTGAACCTAGGAAGAAATGTGGAGATTATTCCTCTATAGTCATCTAGAATATACTTTCAAATTGTCCTCTTTACTTTTTATTTTCATTTACTTAAATGGGGCTTTCTCCCAGTTCTGGAGGTATACAGCCCGCAGCAGGCAATACAACAAAAAAAGCAATTAATATCTTGTTGTTTGAGCAGAGTGCTCCACCTGCCTGTATGGTGTCCCTCTTGCTACCAGCATTAAGGGCAGTTCCCTATTGGAATGAATTACTCTTTAAGCGGCAGGATTTGGTATGGTTGAAGCCTTGTTAAATTCTATAGGTCGGAATATTTTCTGCCCTTTATGTATCAAATCTTATGTTTAAGTTTTGGATGGTTTTTAAGTGCTTTTATTAGTGTTTTACAAGACTGTCAAAGTAATAAAGACTACAAAGTAATTAAAATCAGGGTCTTAGTTCTGCAGGCTATAAGCAGATAGCTACTGCATGGAGTTTGTCTTGAAAGATCAGCTGATAATTTCAGCATGTCTTTTAGTTATCTTCATTTCAAAGAAGAGTTGTTTCAGCAGTGTTTACTTATTTATTTTGAACTCTTAGTACAGTAATAAAACTGTTGTGGAGCTTGTTAAGATATGCAGGTCAAAAATAACACCAAAATCTAATCCTAAAATTAGGTTCTTATACATTTTACTCTTTAAACTTCTGAAGATTTGCTACTGTAACCAGTGATCAAAATGGCCCAATTTCTTGACTGTGATAGGATGCTTGTCCCATTATTCTCACAGTTGTGCTGCTGAGGCTTTCACCTTTGGTTACTTTGTGCTGGTGAATCATGGTGCATGCAAAACTTGCAGAATCTTAAATTCTAGGAAGGGGCTTTCCTACTAACAATTAGGGCAACGAAAGAGTAAAGTATTAAACATTCATGTTAATAATTGAAGGCTGTAGTTTGAAGAAAGCGAAATGCTAATAGTACATAGATTAAAACAAACAAAAAAACCCTGTAAATCTATTAATTCTCTCTTGGTTTTACCCCAGGGTGATCAGAGGTTCAACTTACACTTAAATAATAGCTTCTTGAAACAACAAAGTAATGCACTTTATCCTCATCCTCTCTATAGAGTTGAAAGACAGGGTGAGGTAGTGATAACTAAACAAAACCAGCCAGACTGCAGTGCAGAAACTGTTGTATTGGACTCTTCCATGGGTCCTACATGGTGAAGAATCTTTGTTACAAGCTAAGTGATGGTGGTGTCTGGTTAAATTGTTCAACAGTAAAGAGTGTAATGATGTTGAATTTCCGTTGTAAACACTGAGATAAGAACAAATCCCAGGCACTTCTATTATGTTGTACATGGTATGATTTGGATTATGATAATTTTTATTTCCCTTCTTTGGAAGGCAGCTAAAGAATATGGAGAATGAGTAAGCTGTTCTTGTGGGTGCATTGTGTCAGATTAGTTTTATACTTGTTCTGCTCTACTTAAATAGAGGGGTTTGTGCTTTTACTTTACAGTTGCCAATATTATAAACGGTTCTCCTTCCTTCTAGAAGAGGTTGTTTGGGCTCTAGCAGAGATGATGTACTCAAAATGGTATCGTCTACCATGAGAAGGTGGTATTGGAAGTAACTAGCAGTGCTATTAGTAGGGCATATGATTAGTTAAGAGAAAATGAAGACAAAATTCAGTTGTTCAGTGAAATCTATTTGTCAGCAAAGTCAATAGTTGCACAAAAACAAGTAGTAGGAGGCTGTGAGTGTGTGATACAAAAAAATTACTTGAAATATGATGTCACTGGAGTGTGACTTTTGCCTTAAGGAGGCTGTATTCATGCCACTGTTTGAGTATGCTGTAGGGCAAGTTTTGGAGCAGTTATCAAAATAGCTTAGAAAATCAATTTAATTTCCCTATCAACACTTTAGTCCCTACCTTTTGTTATAGGTAAGTTACAATTTAAACCTGCTTATCTTTTATTCTAATTCTCCATTATGTTAACAGTAGACTCCTGCATGAAATGTACAGTACTGTGTTGTTCTGGAGGCTTTTATATTCCTAATATGCCAAAGTCACACATGGCACCGATGACTTTTTTTGGAAATTATATTTCCTAACCCAAAACTGAAGTTATACCTCTTTGGATAACTTGGCACCAGCATTCTGCATGGTAGTGTTCCTGTAATGCTTCTGTGGAATTGTTGGGACTGGCGTTATAAAAGCTGTTTTTTAGGGTTTTCTGCTCTTCTTGCTTTTTCCTCTAAAGAGGTGAAATTAACGTGCCATGTCCTAAAAGTAGGGAGGGAGAAAGAGTAATTAGATACAGATATGGTTATCACACTTGAGGGAAAGGTGATATAAATTTATTAAATATTATATGCAGTGAATGGAGAAGAAAGAGTCGGAGGGATTATAGTCTGATATTTCCAGTTTGTAATCAAAACTATTTTTTTATCTGGTGGTGACCATCAGTGTGAGGTGACCAAGAGGAGTGACTACTACCTGAGCATCTCCATGCATCCTTGTGAGCATGTGCACAGCTGGGAGAGGAAGCTCTTATCCCTCCTGCTGCTAGCATATAAGCAAACAGCGTGAGGTCTGCTGGAACCAGCTGCATGGAACCAAGCACTGAGGTTGTAAATAATTGGGATGTCTTTCTTCTGGTTTTCTACATGTCAGAACACCAAAAAATGTTGTCTCGCCTGGAAAAACTGCACAGTGATGCTCTAACAATTCCAAATTCAAATAAACTAAAGAGCTGGATAGGGAATGTAATATGGGTTTGCCTGTCATGTACAGGACAAGAGAGTACTACAGACGTGTTTGAACATAAATCATCTTTACTATGTAATGTTTTATGCTTCACAAAGCTGTGTGGTAAGTTAATAGCACTGTATGTGGAAACTTCATTCTTTTGAAGAACTGAACATCTCTGGAAGCTAAAACTGCTTTGTCTTTTAACTTTGGATTTTACATATAGTGAGCCTTAAACTTTCATGTAAGCTTTAATAGGACAGGAGCACCTTAAACTTCCTGATTATCCCTCTACTTAAGGAGGCTAGCAGTGTGTTTGAAACTGAGTAAACATTGACCAAATATGAGCATGAAAATAGTGAGGTCTCTGAGGTCTGACAAAGCAAAGGAAACTGGTGATTGAACTGATGGTGTGTATTCATTAGAAAAGCAAATGTGATTTGCTACACTTAATCTTCATTCTGTTTCTCACTGATATGTCTAAGAATGTACATTTTCCTCTTTAACCTGGTGAGTCTTGTGGACCAGAAATGGCTTTTCTCTCTGTTAACTGCTAGCAGTAAAGATGATGTGCAAACAGAATAGTTGGTTTCATCCAGAAACACCAATTTATTAGAAACACAGTTTGATTATTAGAAATTTGTAGGACTTCGGATTTTTCAATATAATAAATGAATGCCTGATTTTCTTCTTTTATCCACAGACATTTGTTGTTAGAATAGCCGGCTTGATTGTTTTTTTTTTAAAGAAAACAACTAAAAACTGTACAAGATTAAAAGAACACTATGAAATAGAAGTGATTACTTCTGCGAAGTGAAGTGATTCCTAAATATAGGAAACTTTTTTTTCTGTAATCCTGAAAAATGATACAGCATCCAAGGAAAACAACTTAACATGGAACTACAAAACAAAACCTCAGGCAGTGTCAATTTGTTATTGCTATACGTTATGCAGCTATGCAAACAATCCATGTCAGCTCCTATGTAAGCAGTATGAGAACTTGTTGAGTTAGCCTGTTGTGTTCTGTGCTGTCATGCAGTCTTAAATATGTGATTAGCTGCTTTTGGGTGCTTTTCTTGATAGAATGTAAGATTGGGAAGCCTGTCTAATTCAGGGTTTGAAGAATGGTGAGTGAAAAGGGAGTGAGTATGAAAATGAAACAAGTTGAAGGGGGGAATCTGAGAAATGAGGTAGGAAGGTACTTGGAGTCCCGTAAGGCAGGAAGGAAATTCATGGATAACTTAATTGCTGCAATGTTGTTGAAAACCCAGCAAAAAGAAATTGAGTAATGAAACATTACATATAGCTGTATTTCTGAAGGGCATAGTAGAATGGTTTCTACTGTTCTGTTTAGGCTCAAACGTTTTCTGAAACTTCAGTCAACCTTTTTCCCCTGACTGCTGCTTTCTGTCATGTCAGAGGATGAAGTTTTTGCTGCTGCAGCAGAAGTACCTGGAATACCTGGAGGATGGCAAGGTCCTGGAGGCACTTCAAGTTCTACGCTGTGAACTGACGCCTCTGAAATATAATACAGAACGCATTCATGTCCTCAGTGGGTAAGTGTTTGGACTTTGAGAGCTCTTTCGGTGGAATTTTCTAAGATTCTATAGCTTCTTATAGCTGACATTGTAAAAACTCAAACTGTATTAAAGCTACTATCCTGTTGATTAATAAGCTGTAGTGAGAGATGCTAAAATGGTGAGTAAAGAAGACTATTCGGTAGACAATGTTCTGTTTCAGATACTTGAAAATAACCTGATTATGATATACTCTTATAGTACTAGAACCCAAATTAATACATACACATGTATGGTCATCTGATCTTGAAAATTATTAGCCTGTTATCTTATCATTTAATAAGTAGGTGAATATAGTCTGGTTTGTTCGTAGATGAAAAGAAGACATTTCTACCTTCCCTAACATCTGTTCTGTTCTTTTTTTTCTTTTTCCATTGCCAATTTGTAGACATTTGTTCTGAAGATGATGTGTGTTTGTGTGGAATAGTTCCCTGCCTTTTTTCCTATCGGTCTCAAGCTTAAGTCACCTATTTCCAGTTCATTAAGAATGTTATAATATAGATCATGCTTAAAAGTGAAAAGAATGATTCCAGAAAGACTTGGTCTGTTGGTGTGTGTGCGCTTTTTTAAACAGGTATCTGATGTGTAGCCATGCAGAAGACTTGCGTGCAAAAGCAGAGTGGGAAGGGAAAGGAACAGCTTCCAGATCTAAACTTTTGGACAAGCTCCAGAGTAAGATGTTCTAGTGTTTAGAATTTATTCCCACCTTTGTAAATCCAGTACATCTTACATAATGACGTATCCCAGGAAACTGACTTTAACTGCATTTGCTGGTTGTTGGTTTTGTATTTCTTGGTTAATGGGGGTGCCTTTACCCTTTGGTCTTCTGTATCTAACCTTTTGCTGTCTCTGATAAACTATTTGTAATAGGCGCTCTTATTTCTTAGCTCTGCTGCATGCAGTAATAGTATAACTTGGTGATTAAATGTGCGGTTTGGGGTGGGGGGGAGGTGTTTTGTAAATGCCAGCTACACTAAGAGGTTGAAACTAAGTGTGGCCTATAACCACTGGTGATACTAGTACTGGTTTATAGTGGTCTCAAACTTTGCTATGAATTATGGTTTCTCCTTTCTGTTTCTTGTGGCTGGTGGAATACTATGTATCAGAGTTGTAAAACCTATGCTATTCTTTATTTTGATAGTGTTACTAGAGAATTCCTTAAATGAACACAGCTGATGTTGTTGTTTTACAATTTTACAGATTTTACTAAATACTAGGTTTTGAGTTAGCTTGTGTAAATTGTGCTTGTTGGCCAGGACAACATATACTATAACTACAAATGCCTTGCATACAGCTCTGCTTTCCAGAAGTTGTTAATGCTTCTAATTCCAGAGGTATAGCTGTAAATTTGACAAGCTGTGTGCACTCTTTTCCTATAGCTTTTAAGATTTATTTACTAAGATCTCTTCCAAAAATGCTCAAATCAAAATATGCTCTTAGTTGTAACTTGGTTTTGATATTTTGTCTTTTTGTTTTTCTTACTAACTCTTTTTAAAGCGTACCTACCCCCATCAGTGATGCTTCCTCCAAGGCGTTTACAGAACCTGCTACGTCAGGCTGTGGAACTACAACGGGACCGGTGCCTATATCATAATACCAAACTAGATAGTAATCTAGATTCTGTCTCGCTGCTAATAGATCATGTTTGTAGTAGGTAAGAAACCCTTGCTACTTTTAAGATGGGCAACAATATCTCTTCTTGTCTTTTAAAATAATCTAATTGTACCTACTGTTAAAAGGAACCCGAAAACTATTCTGAGTTGGTTTAACAGGAGTTGACTGGAAAAAGACAGTTCTCATTAAATAGAGTAATGGGGGAGGAGTAGAGAAGGTGTGTATAAGAAACTTTGGTAGCTGGATATGGGGTAATGGGGTCAGACTGAAGCTTTAAAACTTTAATCAGATGGGTATGAACAGAATATATTGCTATATATAACTAATCCTTAGCTACTTGCTGCTTGTAATTTTGGACAGCCAGTCTGTTTATTTGTCAACATGCGATTGCTGTGTTTTTTCACTGAAGAATCACTAGTATGTTACTTATCCAGACTCTGTCTTCAAGCTTGCTGGAATGCAGAAAGCCTACTGAAGCATACTTCATGAAGTCAGCTTTAAACTTCAACTTTTAATAGGGGACAGTGAGGTGCTTTTAGACACAAAGGTTAAAACAGAGTAGAAATGTGCAATAGACACTTCTGTTTTACATAATATATAGTATGAATTATTATAAAGAACTATTTTTCTCAGATTTGTAAGGTAGTAAGAATTGAATGTCTCTTATACCTACGTATTAGCTCTTAAGACTATCTGGATAACACTTTAACGAAACTGGTGCTGCTTCTGAATCTTCAAAATGCTCTACTCTAGTAGACATGAAGCAGGAAGATGTTTGTTTGTAACAAATGGCTGACTTGAGTGGTTTTTCCTCATCTGGCAGAACTTGGCCAAGGACCTAAAAACTCAGTGTAGCTTTTATGGAAAACTGCTGTGCATGGTGTAATAAGGGAATGAGTGCTAGGACACCTAGAAAATAAGGGCTGTATATGATACCCTTATATGTTTGTTCATGTAACAGGCCAGCGCTTGAGTTTACAGGGGAATTTTTTTTCATGTTAAGGTTAGCTCATCTGAGGAAGTTAAGTACGGATAAACTTGCTTATAGAAGTTTTCTGAACTCAGCTGCTTTGACTTACATTCTTGGGTGACTTGGAATCTGTTTTTAAAGATGCAGACTTCCATAGTACTTCACTGTAGCCGTCTTGAGGTTTTAAAATTAATATCCTTGGCACTTCATGTATTCAAGTAACTTTTTCAGACTATTGCCTAGCTTGCAATTTTGCTACATCACTTTGTTGCAGCAGTTTCATGTGTTTGTGCGTGGACGTTTGACTGTTCCCCATTTTAAGAGCTATTGGAAATAATCAGATACTGGAATTGTGGCTTTCCTACTTCAGAAGTGAGTCTTAAAATCAGACTAACGGAAAGAGATTTAATTTTAGTCTTTCTACAAGTCCATAAATAACACTGGATGTTCTGTAGGGGTTTGATGTGATTAATCAAACCCGAAAGAGCATTCAAGCCAGCTGTAAAGAGCATGGTTTACTGAAGTCAGACTAGCTAGAGCCGGATATAAAAGATATATGCAACAAATCTGTACTTGAATTTCACCCATCTGAATCTATTTGCTGACATAAGTTTGGCCATAGTGGGGTTGGTTTTTTTGTGTGTTTTTTTTTACCTAATGTGGTACTTCCTAAGCTTGCATATTTGGTATGTATACATGCATACATACTCATGACTACTTTAATTCCATAAAAAACCACTTCAAAATAAAGGCTTCCATTCTGTCCTCAACTCAACCTATTGTACCTACCTGTTGCAGGGGTCTGAGATCAGTATGTGGTGCGCTGTACATGCTGCCATGCTTGGGCATAATGAGGTGAGTTAAAGACAGTGGAAGCCAAATTTTGATTAAACTGACAGAAGTAACAGTAGTCTAATAGCTTAGACAATTTAAGTTCTGTACTACTTAAATGATAGAACACTGACAACTTTCCCTTTTTTTAGTTGGAACTAATCTGTTTTGGACTTCTGGCAATATTTTGATCAAGCATGCTTGAATTGCACTAATAGGTAATATGTTTAACTAAAACTTAATCACTTCATAAGAGTGGGAGATAAAAGGGAGAAACCGCTGGGAGTGAAGGTGAGGGATTTCATCTTATTGTGCCTGAGATTTTGATAATACAGAATTGACGCTCTTGGGAGTGGTCATTTTTGGTTTTGAGAGCCTTCAGCCTACTTGGGTGGGGGCTTTCTGTTTGGTGTCCATCCCCCCCCCGAATTCTTTTGTCTTGATTTCACATAAATAAACTTTGGTCTGAGTTTACAAACAAACAGTGAAGCCCAAATGAGAGGTAAATGCTGCCGATTTCTAGGTACTAGTTTAATGTAGCATTTTGGAAAAAGAACCATTGTGGAAGTTGAGAATAAATCTTCCATTGTATGTACATGGAATAAAAAAGTAGGTGTTTGGTGTTTTATTTAGAATTTTGAACTTCTGTAAATACAACAACAGATAACTTTATTAAAGACTTTATTTCAGTATGTGAACAACATGATTCAAGTGTGTTGTGCTGAACAGAACAATTTGTAATGAAACACTTCAAAAAAGAAAAAAAGAAAAACCTTTGAGCGACAACAATAGCTAATTACCAAAACCGGGAACTGTTAGACAACTGGTTTTGGTTTCTTGTTTCGAGACTGCTGCTATTTCCTTCTGCAGAAGGGTTATTTAATGTATGCTTTGCTGTCTGTGAGCTCAAACTTGCTGGATTGTATGTTTCATTAGTTAAGTGAAGAGAACTTTTTGTGAGAGCACTCTGATCTGACTGGATTGTGAATAGCATAGTTCAGCATTGGGATGTGTCTGCAGCAGCGATATCAGCTGTGCCTGTTACCCTTTTTAGAAACCTAAAGGCCACCTTACTATGAAAATTGTGTACTTCCAGCATTATACTGCTTACTTTTCATGTCCGCAAAACCTTGGCTGCTTTTCTTAAGCTTTAAAATACAAGCGCTATTGTTCTATAGAGTATTTTTTTAAATGAAATATGTCAAAAAGGCTTTCCTGGGACACAGTGTGCCCCTTGTACTTTGTATGAGTTAAGGGTAAAGACTTTCACCTTCTAGAGCAGATTGCTGCTCTGAGGAAAAACAGTAACTTATTATAATATGGTTAAATAATAATGAAATGCTCTTCCTGTAGGTGCACATAAGGTAAGGGCTTGTCTACCTCCCTCTAAACTTCAAGGAAGACAAAGTCTTCTTTCATGGGTGGGGCTTTTTACCTTGGGCTCAGTGTTGTTCCAGTGGCAACTAGACAGCTCCTGGTCAGCTTGAAGCAGGAGCAGAACAGACTTGTGTTTCTCTATAAATGAGTAAGTAGACATACCCAAGGAAGCCAACTACAGATATGTATATGTATGTCTTGTTTATCCTCCTCTACCATACGACAGGAAACGAGGGATGTATGGCTGTTCAGTGCTGCTCGATAGTCTTTAAGCATGGACTAGGAAGCATCTTCTAGTAAAAGAAAATGGATTGAGAGGGTATAGGCACTGTATTAAGCAGAATTTTTTCTAGCTTCTGGTAAGAAGTAGTTTTTCAGGTTCTGGCTTACCACTAAACTGTATTTTTAAACACAAATTTAAAGGAAGTAGTTATTTTTTTAGGCCATTTTATCTCCAGTGACAAGTATAACTGTACATTCACAGAGACTGTTGTTACATTGGTACTGTTGTGTCCCATTAGAGTTGTGTTGCCCCGTTGCACTGAGCACCATAAAAACTCAACATAAGACTAAACCACTTCAGGATCCCTGCAGTTCAAGAAAAAATGCCTGTGGTTAGAGACTGCCTCTTAGTGCATCTGAACAATGAACTTGTAGTTACTGCAGTATTACTTACAAAAGCAGTCATCTGCTGTAAAAGCCTACACTTATTTTAGCTTAGCTCTCAAATTCTTATACAGTGGGCAAGCTGTAAATAAAATAAAACTTGTCTTCAGTTCTTACCTAACTTAATATTTTGACTGTTAGCTTTTCCTCAGTGTGTAACTAGAAGATTAAATATTAGCTCTAGAGAAACGTTTGACTCTTCTCCTTCAGTAGTTTATCATATAAAATTTTGTTTGATAAACACTTAATGTTCTACAAAATAATGTAGATTTTTGTGAGGGAAAACAGTTCAAGTTGAAAGCTCATAATGGTATCATGTTAGTTATGCTTAGCTATTGTGTGTGTGGTACTCTGCAAAGAAAGTGAAAAATGGCACCAAATGAAGGCAAAGAAACACCTAACTTGCGCATTCAAGAAAAAGAAACAAGACTACTTTTACTCAGTTTTTATGTAAGAATCACTTCTAAAGATTTGGCAAGATACAGCTAAGTGAGTTAGGTACTTACAAAAACCTCACATGTAAATAAAACATTGCATGTAGGGCTCAAAGAGGTTTGGACTCCAGTACACTTCTACGATGTGTAGAAAATATAGTAATAAGCTGTTACACTCCTAATGAGGTCAGTTTTATTCCAAGTTATATGAAAACATAACAAATTATGTGAGTGGAATAAGAATAGTTCTTACAACTAGTTACAATCACTTGGTGCTGTGAGCTTTTCACTAGATAAGACACTTCATTCTGTACTTATTTGAAGCAGCTGTTAATAGATGAATTTTCTAAGTTGTCTGATCTTGCATTTAAATAAGTTTTTGCTTTAATTTTTACTAGATCGATTTAAAAAATCTCTTACTGCTTTCTTATTAATCTGTGAATACATCCCCTTCTTTTCCCAGGAAACAGTTCCCATGCTATACACAGCAGATACTAACGGAGCACTGTAATGAAGTGTGGTTCTGTAAATTCTCCAATGACGGCACTAAACTAGCAACAGGATCTAAGGACACAACTGTTATTATATGGCAGGTTGATCCAGTAAGTGTGCAATGAGTTAAAATGTGTATGACTTGTCTTTCCCTTCCCTCCCTGCTTTCTCTTGCTAGGATGGTTTGATTTTTTGTAGGATGGGCTAATATGTACTGTAGCCTGCCAACTAGGGTATTTCTCTGGGATGTAAAAGACTGAAGATCAGAGTCAGTGTAAGTTAGTGAAGGAGGAGACTTGAAAACTTGATGCCTGAGTGTAAGAGTTGAACTGTTGGCTGCTTTGGGGCAGGAGCTTTGTGTGCCCCTAACCAGTACCACGAGGTAGAGCCTGCTGGTGCCCTCCAGGGCAGCTTCTCAGCTTGAAGGCCTTGAGAAGCATTGGGTGAGAATGGAAGGAGCATGGCAGTGAGGAACCTTTTTTTCTAAATCACTCTTAGTAAGAGTACTCCTGATCTGTGTATGTGACTAACCCCTTCCTGTTACCTTGTTACTACTAGTACACTTAGATTTAAATGCTCTATCCAGCTCACCATTTATTACTTTATTGCTGAGTAATAAAATGGTATGTACTAAACTGAAGTTGTATCAGTATACCACTTCATGCTGGTTGCTGTTATAAGATTTGCCTTGGCTTGAGATGAAGATTTAAACACTTGTCAGAATCCACTGACACGTGGAAGTATACCCATCCGTTTTCTTACAGACTGCTGTTTTAGGTTTTGGTACTAATATGTGGCACTGTTTCTCTTATATGAAATATCCTACAGCTACAAGATTTATCTTTCTTATGTAAATAAAAAGATTGAGCGGTGAATCTAAGACTGTTTTAATTGACTCGTAGAAGTGATATGAAAGTATGTCCATATATTTCATAACAATTGAAAACTCTGAATAAACTTGAACGTATGCACACAATATTTGAAGTTGTTAATGCTTGTAAAACACTATCAGAAATAAGATTCTTACAGTTCTTTAACCACACAACTGCAAGCTGGTATGCTAAGTGGAGGATGGAAAGGGTTTTGCAGTTCCGTACTGGCTTTCAGTAGGATTTGAGAGCTGAACTTAATCAGTTTCTTCCACTACAGGTTAGGAAGCCATATAACTTGAGTCCTTTTTGCTATTAACAAGATGGGAGAACTTAAAACCCTGTTCCATGTGCATAGTTATTATATAGCCCCTGAACTAACAGCAAGTGCTATGGATTTTTCAGGCATAGAACCATTGTGGTTTGTTTGTTACTGGAGCCAGTCTGCTCTGGGCCAAGAGGTGCATAGCAGGATAAGCTGACTTCTGTTACTTATTGAGGAAATCATCTGTATTTTTTGGGGTTTTGTTTGGTTTTTTTTTAAACAGTAATTCTAAGTAAATTAAGGATTAAATGTTTTTGCTGTTGACTTGTCTCTTGATTGTAGAGGCACATCTTCCTTTTATATTGATGGGTTTTAATACCCAACATCTTGATTAACACTTCTATAGTGAATTGTTAGCTAACATCTGGTTAATCAAACCAAATAAACGTTTTGTGTTTTAGACTAACCCTTTTGGCCAAGGGTTGCTAAAGGAACAAAATCTCTAATAAATAGTTAGTGGGAAAGCAGCTTTGTAGAGTTTTATCTTCGATATTTGAGTACTTTAAAAAAAAAAAATTTGAAACCCTTTCAAGGAGGTGGATGCCTAAATAACATTAGGCCACATAACTCAAGTGGTTCATTTTCATATTTTCCAGAGCATGCTTCTCACATTTCCTGTAGCAGTTGACAGTGTCTTTTGAACCATAAGTTTAATGAGGTTTTCAAGGCTTTAGGTATTTAGCATTTTTCTAATCTGTATATATAAACCACAGGGAAACACCTGTCCAAGTCTGTCTGGGCAAGTGATGGGAGAACACTGTTTTAAATGAACAGTATTTCTTTTTCCACACATGCTTCGTGTTTGTGAGAATCCTCAGGAATTCTCCCTTTCTTTTCTTCATCACACCTCTTGAAGTGTTTCCATGTGTCTTCTTAATTTCATACCATGGATTTCTTACTACTTATTTTCTTTTTGAAGATCCAGCTATGTGTCTAAGCTGTCTTAACCCATGCTTCTGTTTTCATTTTCATTTGTTCATTTCAAAGTTCTTATGCAGACTCAGCAGCATTAAGTAATGTCTTCAGTGGACTAGGTTTGTGTGTGGAATGTTACTAAGTGTGGCAGAATCTGTAGAGCACAAAGGATAAGCACAGTAGGTGCATCACCTTGTCTGGCATGCATCTTCTTTGATAGAGCTCTCCTTTAACTTGTTCCTTACAGAAACCTTCTTTTTTTTTTTTCCTGCGCTTTCTAAAAACAAAGACAGGTTTTTGGCTTTTCAGCCAAGGAGCACAACTACTGCAGACTTAAGTTGATACCTGAATAGTTGTTTCTTCTACGTAACAAAAATCTGGGAAGCTCTATGTAAGAGATGGAAGTGCTGAGATTTCTTTTGGTGGTGGGTGGGAAGTAGATAGACTAAATCTGGGGACATTTTCCTGAAATACCATTGACTGCTGGTTTAGAGCAAAACATGGTATAGCAGTTTTGCTGTATTTGGAGAACTATGAGAGCAGCATGAGAGATAGTAACAGCCACAAAGTCCTATCATTAGAGGAGGAATATACTATGTATCTTGCTCCTTATGAGTCTCAGATGTGATGCGGAAGTGACAGGCTACTTCAATCCTGATGTAAAAAGAAATACATCAGTTGCAGGCAAGCTCCATGATGTGAGATGATGTCAGACATGACTCGGTTTCCTGCAGATTAGTTTAGCTACAGACACAGCAGTGTCTAATGCAGACCAGGAATAATAATTAGAATGGAAAAGGGACCTTGAAGAGGTACATTCGTTTGCCCCTCTTTCTCTGTGCTTTGAAGATTATTCTTAGCCCACTTTCTTTTGAGGAATTTAGTTTTTCTAGCCAGCAGAACCATCAAAGCTGCAGGTTGGCTGAGAGTCACCAAATCCCTTGCAGCTGATCCCAGGAAACAGTCCTTCGTGTCACTCTGTTTCTCTGTTGACCATGTTCTTTCTCTTTAGAATCAAGAGATGTTGTGCTGAGTAACACTAAAACAAAATAAAGAGAAGGGACAATTTGACAAATCAAGCTAGATTTTCAAATGAGTCCTTTCCCAAGAGGTTTCACAAAAACTGTCAACAGTCTAACAAGCTTGCTTCTGCTTTCTGTATACACATGTTGTTGTTAAGAATCAGTGCTAATACTGCATTGAAGCATGTTTCTGTATTTAGGAAGCCAGTGTATGGTTGTTTCACAGTATGTAGCTGTACTATTTATTTTGATAAGCTGCTTGAAAGTCAGGTTCCTTTGACAAGGCAGCAGTAGAACAGTTTTAGCATAAAGGTGATACAAGATACTCTGCGTGAGCAAAGTATGCTTCATTCACTAAATCTGGCAGAAAAGATGCAACAGCTTGCTGTAGGCAATACTTCTGAAATAAGAACACCTCTCAGGGAAGCTTTTAAAAATATCTTTCTGTAAAACTTCTTTCTTGAGCAGCACGCACAAGATATGCTCAAGTTTATAAAAACATTGGCACTTGGAGGTTTTCCCTTCTCAGCGTGCATGAAGGTTTTGGTTCTCTGTTTAACCATAACAGGCTTCCAGCATGTCTTTATTTTCTTAAAAGTAACAATTCTGTAAAATATGGATAATAGTACTTTTGTATTCCAGTAGATGTAGACACACTTGACACTACAGAAATGTTCTATACTAAAGCAAGTGTAATGTAATGTACAACTCTGTACGCAACAGTATTGTGTGAATTCCACGTTCAGAATCACGGAATATTAGAACAAAAATACCTACAAGTGTTCCTGTTTTGCACGTTGAAACTTAAAAGCTTTCATTTTATGGTCCTACTCTGTAAACTAGCAACTGCTTTTCCAGTAAGAACCTGTTCATATGTCTTGTAAAATGCAGGTGCCAAGTTGCATAAAGCAAACTTGCCGTACTGTACTTGGACACACTGTATATGTGAAATTTAGTAGGAGTTCATTTGCATTGTCTCAACAGAATCTCTCTTGTTTCAGGATACTCACCAGCTAAAACTACTTAAGACGTTAGAAGGTCATGCATATGGTGTCTCTTACATTGCTTGGAGTCCAGATGACAACTATCTTGTTGCCTGTGGCCCAGATGATTGTTCTGAGCTTTGGCTCTGGAATGTACAAGTAAGTGGTGACTAAGAGTAGAAAATAAAACTTTGTGGCCAGCCTACTGCTTTTGTTTCAATATCTAAATCCGTTAAGCATGAAAGAAGTCATTTCTACAAACTTGTGCAAAGGTGCGAGTGTAAAGAAGAGACACTGATCTCCCCACCCCACTCAATTTGAAAAAATGACTATGGCAACCTACAAATTCTGTACTCGGTTTGTACAGAATTGAAATTTAGAGTTCAAGTCTAAGTGCCTGGGACTGTGCAACAATTCTAGTGTATCTGGTTACTGATTGTTTCTGAGAAAGGAAGGTCCTATGGATTTATGCCATAGAGAGCAATTGAAGAGAAGAACAGTAAATTATCAGGAGAAACAGAAGGCAGAATTATCATCTAAGGGGAGCAATTGCTCATTGAAGATTTTAGCAAGTAGCAAAAGTAAAAGATACAAGCTGTTTTTACTTTGTGTAACCCAGTGATGTTAGTGGAAGATCCAGAGGATTAAATTTATGATTTCAGAACTTCATCTTTCAGTCAGACATTAGGGCATTTTGCCATTTCTTCCATGAATTTGAAAATCCTTTTCTGCTGTTGATTTTTATGGGCACTCGAGTTGATGTAAAAGCTTCCCCTGCCTCAGTTGCGGACTGTGTAGTCTTTCTTGTGCTGCCTTGGACTCTGAACTAATTTAGTTTCCTAAAACAAAAATGGTCCCTTTTCTCACCCTTGGAATACTTTTCTTCTGTTTAATGGACTAAATTGGCTCAGTGAAGAGCACTAGAGCTGGCATGAGGGAATAGAGAGAAGCCCTTGCTGTTTTGACAATGGTAAGCCACTCATTGGCACTCTGTCTTGTGAAACAGTAGCATCATAAGCTAGGGATGACAGCTAAATTTTGGCATGGAGAGCTCCAGCTCGGGGAGGAAAATGTTCTAAATACTGATACTCCCAATTTTTTTACTAAAATGTGTTTTGTCATCTCTATTTTCTTTTAGCCTCCTCCTGCCTCCTTGCTTTCCATACCCTGCGTGCCCCCCACCGTGTTCTTCCAACTTCTTTTAATTCCTCTCTTTACTCATAGTCTTCCAGTTGTCTGACACACTGACTATTCCATCTCTCTTGATTTGAGGGACAAAAGAAATTGTCCCAAATCAAGTCCAGGGTCACTGGAGACGCTGAAGTAGTTTCTGCCCTTTTACTGCATTATTCATAGGTTTGTGTTGCTTTTTAATAAATGTGTTGAAACATATGCACTTCCAAACACTACGCATCTCACATAAAATTACCAATGACTCTTTGGGAAAGGGTTCTGGTATAAGGCCTTGCTGCCTTTTTTTTATTCTCCAGACTGGGGAGCTGAGGACAAAGATGAGCCAATCTCATGAAGACAGTTTAACAAGTGTGGCCTGGAATCCTGATGGGAAGCGTTTTGTAACGGGAGGTCAGCGTGGACAGTTCTATCAGTGTGTAAGTTCTCTGCATCTGTCCCATTGAAAACAAAGCAAGAAATGAAAGTTTTGTCACAGTCAAATCTGAGGTTCATGTTTTTTCAGGTTTTTTCATGTGCGTGTACACTAAAACTTCTGATCCTTTCTAATTCAAGCAATACATTAATGCTAGTATTTCAGCAGCACTTCTGTATGTAGCAGTTAGAGTTCAAGCATCTTTTGTCTGCCTAAAGGAGGATTTGTGGGCTGGGAGTTTTTTTCTTAGCTGCTCTAGAAAATACACTAAAAAAGTAGTGCCTTTGTCCACAAATGTTGTTTATTCCACAGAATTTTGACTATGTCTGTCTTAGTTTTTGCGTGCTGTCTTTGCTTAGTGTAAACAGAAAGTTGAAATCCTCATTACTTGACTAGTATTGATTTTGGGTGGTGGTCCACGGTGATCCACCCTACCCTTGATTATTTGTCATCTGAATTGGTGCCCAGATTAATAGTGCAGTATGCAAACCTCACTCACTGCAAAGGTGGGCTCTGTGATGTGACGTAACTTTCTCGTGCATGACACGTGCAATCAAGTGACGAAAGGGATTCTCAGCTCTCTGGGACAGATACCTACAAAAGCCCTCGGTTAAGACAACCATGTCCTAATTCATTAAGTCCTCTCTATTACAGGGTAAGATTGTTTTCTGTAGCAATTGTCTGAACAGAAGGTGAAAAAGATACTTGTATGTCAACTCCTCAGAAATCTGAGACTAACAGTTCAATTTTTTTTTTGTTTTTTTTCTTTTTTCCTTCTGATCAGGATTTAGATGGTAATCTCCTTGACTCCTGGGAAGGGGTGAGAGTACAATGCCTTTGGTGCTTGAGTGATGGGAAAACTGTTCTAGCATCGGACACACACCAGCGAATTCGGGGTTATAACTTTGAGGATCTTACAGACAGGAACATGTAACTACCTCTTTCTTTGGTTTTGAATTCCTGACTCTTAGTGTCAGAAGAAGATTGAGGAAGGATTTGTGGGGCAGGATGGGAAATAAGTTGTTAAAATGCTCTCAGTATTAAGAGGAGAATAACATGGGACAAGAATTAGGGAGTTCCAGTTGCGGCAAGAAGCATTAGGTCAAGTACTAGAAATAACTTAAGCACTGGAGTAGGTTTCTTTTGTATGTTTTGACAGTTCTGTCATCAAGAGTTGTTGTCTTCTCAATTCCTGGCATATTTTACTAGATCCTGCCTTGAAGTTAGGAGTTGGATTTGAGGTCTGAAGTCCCTTCTGGTCTTGGATTTGTCATAAGTATAAGCAAACTGTTGCAGACCTGGCTCGTACTGACATAGAGACATACTTAATTTCAAATTCAGAACTGTCTTTCCGTGATAATATTACAGAGACAGGACATGCCTTTTGTCTTGGTATTGCATCATTGTTTGGTTAAGTGTACTCTTAACACTGATGTGTCTTACCATTTCAGAGTACAAGAAGATCACCCTATTATGTCGTTTACTATTTCAAAAAATGGCCGTTTAGCTTTGTTAAATGTAGCAACTCAGGTGAGTTGGTAATGATAAATGGAAATGCAAATAAATCTGCTTGCAACTGCTACCTGTTTTTAAATATTTTTATGTGAATTGGCATGTTTGATATTAACCAGTTGTATTTCATGTAATATGAAGGCCTTAATATTCATAAATATAGCATGGCATTCTCTGACAAGAAGGCAATCTTATTCTTGAGACTGATTTTTTTGACTGATTTATAGTCAAGAGTTTCATACTATGAAATAATGTACTATTAAATGTTAATATCTGGCTATTGCATTGAGAAGCCAGGTACAGCAAGAATTGTGGCAGGTTGACAGGTTTGGGGGCGTGAGAATTAGACTTTATTTCTGCTTTTGGAACCTTGGGTAAGAATAGGAGCTCTCAAAATGAAAGGGACCACAGACTGGAAATTTAATCTAGTTATTTGGTATATCTTTACCCTCTTGATCTAGTAACAGTACTGAAGTTGGCTGAAGTAATGTACTTTCATCATGTTTCTTTTTTTTTTCAGTGTTTCAAAAGAATGCAATAATGTTTAATGATACAATAACATTCTTTATACGTCTTATTCCCAGGGAGTTCACTTATGGGACTTACAAGACAGAGTTTTAGTGAGAAAGTATCAAGGTGTTACACAAGGATTTTACACAATTCACTCGTGTTTTGGAGGTCATAACGAAGATTTCATCGCGAGTGGCAGCGAAGGTAACATCGTTCCCTTTTGTGCAGAAAACTGGAACACTGTATCCTTCCTATACCTTACTTTTACAATGTTGTTAGCAGCTCTCGTCTATAAAAGCAAGCAACTGGTTCATTAAGTAAGTTTGAAGAGCGCTGAGATTGTGGCATACTTCAAGAAATAATCATGTGCTAGCAGAAAGAATCTTTTGAGAGGATGGTAGTAGTAGAAAGCATTAATGAATCTTTTGTATTGCTCCTCTAAAGCAAAAGCATCTGCACGGTTTTAATTAGAAGTGGGTGGAGTGTTCTTGAGGCTTTTTCTTTTTGTGGTATGATACTTAGGTTTATGGTTTGAATCGAAAATACTTCTGGGGAGTAACAGCTTCATTTGCCTGTTGAAGATATAGGTGTGGTGAGGTTATTTTAATTTCAGTAGAGTCATCAGCTTAATTATGGAAGGAGTAGTCTCAAATTAAGCATAGTCTCAAATTAAGCAGCTGTTGACGTAGTCTGGTAGGGTTTCCTGGTGATCAAAGCCTTTGTGGTATGTTTTTATTCAACTGTCTGTGGCAAGAATAGAAATTAGTTAATGGTTTATATGTTGAATTGGTTCAGTTCTGTCACTGATGTAGTGCCATCACCTCCCATGGAGGTCACTTAAGATTCAAACCTATGCAGGGCTAAGAATTACACTTGGAATATGTAAGCGATCACTGTTAGTACTATGTAACTCACAGCTGTTAGGAAATAAGGTTGGCCAGGACATTACTACTATCCTTTTCTGGAAAATACCAAATATGTCCAAAATAAAACCAAATTTCACCCTCTTACCAGACCCAGTGGAATATAATGACTGAAGGACAGCACCTCCAATCCAGTGTGAACCTCTTCATGGCTGAACAAGGTTCTTGGTTTGGGACCCAAGTACCTGAAAGTTCAGGATTTATCTTGAGCCATACTGATGTGCATGTGTAGGTGTAGATACTACAGTGCACCAGTCCATTTTTTCCCCTATTTATTCTTTATTATCTTCATCATTTAAAAACTACCGAGCAGTACTTGAAACTGATGGCACCCTATTTAGATCTGGACTGTCTGAAGCTGTTGCCGCTTTGCACTGAAAATGTGGCTACTGAGAAAGTCTATGTATCTTAAAAACAAGCAAACAAAACAAACAAAAATAACAGATCACATTGTCATAGCCTTTTTAAAAAAAGTAATAGATTGATTACATTGTCATAACCTCTTAAACTTAAGGTATGTTGTCAGCTGGGTAGGTTTTTTTTCTAACACTTCCATCAATAGGAACAAAATGGAGGACTCTTTCTGAGAGGGAAATTGACTGTCTTAATCTAGCTAACTTGTTTTTTCCAAAACAAAATACAGGCATTCTGACAAGCACCAAAATACTGGTTTGTGTTTAGGCTTTGATTCTCCCAGACAGCAGAGGCTTATGTGTCCAGTGTTTAAGCAGAGAGTGAATTGTGGTGTTTGATGAATAGCGTGGATATGTAGTCTCTTGAAATCGTAAGTGGAATGTAAACACAACCAGAACATTTGCATCAATGCAAGTATATATAAAAGTGTTGTACTCAAATGAGCTGATTCAGCAGAAAACAATTGAGTTATCGCATGGTTCCATGATGCTATTCTAGCAGGTAGGTCAGAGAGCAAGTTTGTTTTGTAAGGGGTTGAGAGGAGGAATACAGGAAGATTGGTTTGCTAAGCCTTCAGAATGACATCTACATTAAAACCTTTCAAACAGATTAAAATACTTTCATTTGATATGCTAGACCTAAATACTAGGCTTCTGTGTAATACGAGTAATACACCCTTGTTCTGTTTGTAATAGCTCTGTTTGGAATATTCCAAAGACATTCCTAGAGGGGTCAACCCACAGACTTGTTAAAGGCTGCTAGTCTACAGGTGGGGAAAAAAAACCACCACCTTTAGTCATTTACTCTTAAATATGGTTGGTTGTAAAGCAGTGATGCTTCTCTAAAAATTGCAGCGGAGTGTCTGACTAGTTCACTATTCTGTTTCTAGCACGTTGCTAGAAGTAATTAAAAGCTTCCTATCACAAAATAAGATCTGTAGCATTGTTTATTGCACCTACTTCAATATGTACACATTAGTATCTTTAAGTACCACATAAGAATTAATTGTTGTCAAAAACAGTAATAGCTCACAATTTGAGACATCAGGCTTTGTTGCCCTCCCTCATTTGCTCTGTTTGCACTTTCACTGGAATGTTTTAGGTCTTTAGTATCAAGATGTATTTCATAAACTATAGAGCTGTGGTCTTATCTAGTACTCATCAACAGGTGGTGGTTGTAAATATTCTGCCTTAGTACTCAGACTTTATAATGCATGTACTAATCTGTAAATAGATTGTTTGGGGGGGGGGGGGACACGCGTTGGGGGGGGGGGGGGAAATCTGCAAGACTCCTTTTGAATAAGATTACAACTCCATATCTTTAATTTAAGAGTAGCTTGGTTTCTCTCTTTAGCCATGTATTGGCTTATTTGCATTGTAGTCAAATGTTTTTCTTCAAATACCGAGTGTAATAGATTTGCAAGTGTTAAAAGGGAACGTGCTTCTTTGTGGAAGAGCTTTACCCATATTCTTTTGATCACTTTTAGAAGAAAAATTTTGTTAGTGCTATTGCACATTCAACAGACATGGGTTTTACAACATTAATGGGTTTTTTAGTTGCTGAGCGCTTGTGTGGAAGTGCTACTTGATATGACAAATGGGTCTGTGCAGAACAATGTTTCTCATTATGTTAATGCATATTTTTTTAATGCATATTTTTAGATCACAAAGTATATATTTGGCACAAGCGTAGCGAGCTGCCAATTGCGGAGCTGACAGGGCACACACGTACTGTTAATTGTGTGAGCTGGAACCCGCAGATTCCATCCATGATGGCCAGCGCCTCTGATGATGGCACTGTTAGAATATGGGGACCAGCGCCTTTCGTAGACAACCAGGATATTGAAGGTAAAAACTAGTATGTGTGTGTGTTCTCTAATCACTAAAAGCTTACATCTAAGGCAGCTGGTTCGGTGGATTTTCTTTACCATAAATAGGGTAGAAAAATGCTTTTAACTCTTGAGTTAGAATCATTACTTTTACTAAAAAAGAAGTAACTGACTTTTTTTTTTATGTACGGCTGTTGATTTTTATCCAAGATATTTGTTTGTGGAATAAAAAGGAAACAACCAGTAGTTCCAAAATGATACTCAAATTTTGGACATGGCCCTATAGAAAACTGTGGTGTCACTAAGACCTCAGGGTTATATTAACTTATTTATGTAGACTTCTTAAAAATCTTACCTCCAATGCTTGAGGTTTAATAACATACAATGTTATTAAAATTTAAATAATGCATTCTGACCACACTGCAAATTGAATAATGGGATTACAATGCTTACAAAAGGAATCTCCAAAGTCTGGAGAGAGTGAAGTTTCCCCACTGTAAAACCTGTACACAATTGATTCTTTCCTAACCATCAGCAATCATCTGTGTCCAGGAGAGAGAGAGACAGTGCAACTTTTTTCGCTGCCAAAATGCACACTTGTTCCCAACCCTTCTTACCTCCCCTGAATTGTTAACGAGATGACCACTGGGAGGTTGTTCTGCAGTTTATAGGCGCTTCTGTCATCACACATTCAACCTTGTGCTAAAAACTTACGGTAGACATTAAAATGAAATACAGCATTTCCCATTGCCACAGGACCTCAGGGATACTAGGCGTGGACATGAGTTCAAGGGGAACCAGGACAAAGTAATCAAAGAGAAATCCATTGAGTGCTACTAGATAAGTAAACACCTCTAGTTCAGAATGTCCCTTGGGTGAAAATGGCTGAAAGTTGGAAGGGTATTAGGAGGAAGAACTACCTCTTCTCCATGCTCCTGTGCTTTCTGACGCATCTGCTTCTGGTCTTGGACTAGGTGGACCAGCCTGGCCAATCTCCTGTTTGTAACACCTCCATAAGGACTCAGAGCCTATCCTCCAGTTGGTTTTACTCGTGGTTTTGTTTGTTTGTTTTCTCCAACTAGCTGCTTGCTCACTCTTTCTTAGCTCCTCCAGAAAATGAGCTGGTAAACACCATAAAAATCAAAACAATAGAAAATGGGTTTCTCACAGCAGTGCTTCCACAAGAAGTGTAGGTGCACGGAATAATACCTAACAACTTAGGAATCTTAAATGGATGACAGACAGCTTTGTAATTAGCACACTCCCCTGGAGCTTGAATGCAAATGTGTGTTATTTTTTGGAAGAGATGCTTTTTGTGTACCAACACCTAACATGCTAAATTAATCTCTAAATTAGTATGAATAATGATATCTAAAATAAGTAACTCTTAGCATGGGATTTTAGTTACAGTATAAGATCCATTAACTACTGCATGTTCAGTAAAACTTAAGTAAATATACTGTATTAATGACCTTATAGAAATATTAACTACCGATAAGATCTTCAAGGTGTGATTTCTTTCTCTTATGTTTTTGTTTTTGCTCAGAGGAATGCAGTAGCATGGATAGTTGATGGCGAATTTGGAGCAGACGACTTCAGTTTAACTTAATTAGTCGTATTTTAAATGGCTTGGGATTTGGTGCAAACAAACATGATTGATAGCTGGACAGACATGCTCGTCATGAAAAAGAACCATTTCTGAAGCCCGGTTGGGGCCAAACATTTACCACCTTGCTTCATAGTAACCAGTTGAGATGAAGCACGTCGTTAGAGCGTTGTTGGACACCGTGTTGAAATTACCCCCCCCCATCGGTTGTGAAGAACTGTGCTACATTCAGGCTAACCATTGAACTCAGTATATATATTTTTCCCTCCTGCCTTTTTGTCTGGCAGGCTACTGTTCTTGTTGCTCTTCTGTGTAATGAAGTTTAAATGCTTGTTTGGAACACTTTATTTAACAGTTTAGAAGGCTTGATAGAAAGAGTGCTTTAGTCTGAAGAGTATACAGTGGATAGGAAAGTATTTCCTTCTCTTGTTTCTCAAGTCTCTCTCCGCCTTACTTAGCTTGAGATCTTTGCAGCTTGGTTCATGGATTCTAGCCTTGCCCGTTGCGCAGTATATATAAATTGAGATGATAAACCAATGAACTATGTCAAAAGCACTCTCAGTATCACATTTGACAAAAAGTTTTGTACTTTTCACATAGCTCGTTGCCCTGCAAAGGGGTTAACAGCACAATTTTTTAAAAATAAATTATTTATAGGATTAAAATGACTTCATTTGTATACATTTGGAATTAAAACAATGCAAGAAGTGTCATGAAACACGGTATCACTGATGCTTTTTCCGGAGTGTCTTGAGACCCAATCAAAAGCAGTGGCTGGAAGGAGCTTTACGCAGGCAGTGAAGCTTGTTTTAGAAGGAGAAACTCACTGTCCATCTTTACAGATATTTAGAAAAAAAGCGTTCAGAGTGCACCACCAGGCTAAGAGTTTAAACAAGACAAAGTCTTTTTGTTTTTTTAATTACATAAATATATGCAACAGTGCTGGTAAAAGGTAGACTACATCTCGAGGGAAGAATGTGTTGAATCCTTTCTTCACAAAGTCAACATTTTGTAAAAGTAATTAACATACAAATCATAATTAAACGCTTGTATTACAATGGAAATTTTTCTTTGTTTGATAAACAAAGGTGTATAGATTTTTCTTTCTGAGAATATACTTTTAACTTTGCAGATATAAATGCCTCTCCCAGACCTTGTTGCAAGCTGGTGCTGTGAACATCTTGACACGTCTAGGATTAGTTCCAGTAATATCCCGTGTTAAGAAAAGAAAGACATTTATAATGGAAGTATTTATTCTTTCTGACATAAACAGGTGGCCTGGCATCTCTGTGCTTCTGCTCTACACACAAATTCATTATGGGATGGCACTGGATTCCCTTTTGCCACCTAGGATGGAAAGGTAGCGTTGGTACTGCTGTGAAGTCAAGAGGGAGCAGGGAAAGGCATGCCACCGAGAACTGATGTGAACAGAAGTGTGGATTTCATCCTTTAATGAGATAATAATCTAGTGTCCTTATTAGTCACGTGTGGAAGAAGGGTGGGGGAAGGTTTGCCGGAGTTCCTGGGAAGAGAAGTGTAGCCACTTTGATGAATGGGAGTGCGGTGTTTAACATAAACAGTCCCGTTTTTCTCTCCCAGAAAAACAAAGTGAAGCGTAGCAGGTTAGACTCTTTTAGATTCCAGCCATCGAGTGGTGGGGTTTTTTCTTGCCTTGGGTGTAAACTTAAACACGATTTAAGATTCTGATACTTTGGTTGAGACCAGCCCTGAATCTGACATACTCCTCTCTTAGTACCTCCAAAATGAAGTAGGAACTTAACCTTCTTATCTTCGACCTAGTACACTTGTCTCAAAATTAAGGTGCATTTCTTTGATAGCAGTTACTGTTCCACAGTACTGGGAATACATGTGTGAACTTAAAGACTACAAATCAGTTCCTTCTTCCATTCGCTAGTTCTAGAGGAAGCTGTTTGTTTCTCTTCCTATTTCAGACAGTGTAAGATGAGTCAGTCTTGTTCCTGTGGCGTCAGTGTTGCAGGGAAACAGAAAACTTCCTAAGGTCAAATTTGAATAAGCTAAACCTTTGGGTTTTAAATAAAAATTGAATACCTAAACTGTGAACAACTTTTTATACGTTCAAAACATGGTATAATTCATAACCAATGCCAGTGTGTGAGTCTTTGGAAGTTACCCTAGTATTGTCTTATTCTGGAACTTATGTTTTCAAACAAAATGTTATTTAGGGAGAGTAAGGAGAATAATCCTGGTTTTGATGTTTCTTAACAATGTCTCGTACAATGGTCTGGTGCTACTTGCTTACCTCGTACTCGTGGGACTTCAGGGAGGTGGTGAAGGCTGGATCAAATCTCAAGTTTAGATTGAAAGTCTCATATGCAATTCAACAAGCATTTTTAATGTGGTGGCCATACCTAAACAAAGTGAGACTCCTTACCTGGTACAAGCTGCGGGGGGTGTGGGGCTGTGTATGGGCTGATGCCTACTTTCCACTGCAACGCATTGTAATTAAAATTTAAACTTCGTACTTTTGCCAAAATACTGCCCCTCCATTCTGGGGTTTCTCTTCTGGACTTGGTTTGTACCTCTAAAATACACTTCAGGTATTTAGAAGCAGAGTTAGGGAGAAGGATGTGTTCTGCTATCTCCACTAGTTTCGTGGTGCAACTACGCAATGTAAAGGAGAGCTCCGTATAGACGGCACTGTGTCCAGAGCGCCTCAGTCATAGCGTATTGCATAGCTGCCCGCTTCTCACAGGCGATGAGCAGGCACGAGAGAAAGGGGAAAGTAGTCTTCATTTTTGCCATGCTACTTGGTCCTGCAGTAAACCGACATTATAGATCTAGCGGTAATGACTACCATTCCAACCTGTAGATTGAAGAGGAACCTCAGCTATTTCTAACATGTCACGTATTCATAATATGTGAATTGAAAAGTACCAATACTTTTTGTGCACAGACTATAAAAAGAGACTATGGGGGGGGGGGGGGGAAAAAAACAAGTTTGCTCATTTGCAACACGTTGCTTTCCATGTGCTTAAAAATGTTCATAGGCTGGAGTCTAAGGCTGGAACAAGTACACACCCGCAATAAATTACTGTATTTCTAGTCAACAGACGTATGGTTTATAGAGAGGAAAATACTGTAAGCATGTACTCCTTTTGTAACTTTCTCTGGTCAGCTGTTGGCTTAAAATATCCACAGTAGCCCCAGGTTATTGTCAAGGCAGATCTTTAAAAAAAAATACGCTGAAGCATTTTATTATCTGAATGTTCTTTAGCTGTTCAGGTAAGTAATTTTCAAGGCACAATGGAGCACAAAAGGGAAAATGCTAGATCTGTCCTTGTTTTGGAGGGGAGGGTAGTGGGGGGAAATGACACCTTTGTTTTTAAATTCCCTCTGTCTTTTCTAAAGTTCTCCAACTTTAAAGTTAACTTCTCTTTATGATTAGAGCAAAGATGTGCGAGCTAGAAATCTATCCAGATCTTGCCAGTTACTTCTCAGCTTGGCTTCAAACAGGTAATGTTTAATAAAACTCAGTATGTTCTTGGGAGTTTGTGTCTAGTTGTATACTTTTACACTGCTAAGTGATACTCCCACCCAAAATTGGTTTTGAAGGCTTCCTTAGCAGGAAACCAGGACTCGTACAATTAGACGTAGTTTGAGGGGAGATGTTACAACATCTCCCAAACCCAAATGGGGAGGGAAGTAGAGCAAGAAGAATGGACATAAGAAGCGGGATTTACTGACCAACAGACAAACTACTGTAACTCAAGGGGGAGGAGGAAAAATGCACTTTCAATAGTTTGTCCATGTTTTTAGCTACAAAATACACTTGTATCTAACTTTTTTTTGAGACAACTATTAAGAGGAACACCCATCCCAAAAATGGCTAATCCTCCTTTTGACCTCCTCCTGTCTTTTCCACATTGGCTTGAGTCCATACTTAATTTTGAAAACTGCTACTTTTAATGATGTTTAGAAAGAAAAAAAAAAAATCATTAACTCTGACACTTTTTTGAACAGGGTGGACTTAATTGAAGTGTGCAGTGTTGAACTACTGCTGCAGTAGCTGCCTCTTAGTTGTTGAAATAAACTGTAGACAAGTTTTCTGTCTATTAATCCAGATAATCTGGATTCAATAAAACGTCTGTGAGAGTGTTCCTCCCATCTGGTATGAATGTGCGTGTGCATGTGTTCCATAAACAGACAGAGAACCGAATGTTCTAGGTACTTGTCATGTTTTATTGCATACTTTAAGTCGTGTGTATGTGAAGTGTCCTTTGACCAGAAGGTTTTGGTTAATATCAGTATATTTTTATAAATTTGAAATTCATTGTGCCCCATCTTTTTTCTTAAACACTTTTCATTGTTAGGGTATATGTGCTAGATTTGAATCTTAACATTTTTAGGCACAGATGGAAAAAGTTATTGGCTCCTTGAAAACACATGGGACAAAATGGATCCTCAAAGCATGTATGTACTTACAAACCAAGCTGTAGAGATCAAGAAAAGAACTTTATTGTTGATCTCAAGATTTCTAAATTGTCAAGATTTATATGGAGTTGTGGTGGAACTAGTTAACACTTAGAGCTTTTGGTATGTAATGACTATTTGCTATGGACTGATATTAAATGTTTCAAAGGATTGCGTTCTTAAACTTTCTGGATTTTTTGTTACTCTCCTCGGATTATATTAAGTAGTTAAAAATTTCTTTGCTATATTACATTAAAAACATAAGAACTTTTGGGTCTCGTATTTATTTTCACTTGTTTTACTAATTATTTACAGAACACCGTTTTAACTTTTTTATTTTATAAATGTCTAGTATTTTAAACATATCTTTAAAAATTGTTCAATTGGAACTACATTAACTTCTGATTTGTTTTTATTAGGATTTTTAAAAAAAAAAATACACTTTTTCCATGTTGGTGCACAGCACTTAACAGAAATGTTTGTATTCCCTTTCTTTCAATTCAATAAACAGAATAAATAACTGGAATGAATAGTTCTTAGTTTCCCTAACTTCACTTACATGACTATGACTTGGATGTTCATTTCTTGATCATTAATTATAGACTTCTTCCATACTTGTAGTATTTCACTTCCTCGCTAGGAAAATTAATTTGTGGCAGTTTAGCCGAAGATGAATTCACTCAGCGCTGTGTGCAGGCTTTCCAGCTCTTGGTGCTCGGCTCTAACCTACCTCACGCTTGTGTTTTCACTACATTTAGCAGTGGACTTGCCTGTGTCCCGTTCCGTGCTTATCTAACTTGTTGAACATCTGCTCCTTCGAGGCGCAGTGAAAGCCTGGATTCCTTAATGCTGGAGCCTGCTTAAATACCAGACACAGGTTGCCTTAGGTGATCGGTGGGTTTTGTGGGGGTTTTTTGATACTTCATATTAAGAAGGTGCCCCTAAAGTACTTGCATCTCTTGCTTAGGCTTTTCTTAAATGGGAGACCAAGGACCTCCAGACTTCTATCTGAAGTTGACCTAAGCGGCTTCTGTGGCTGAGAGCTCTTGAAGGTACCTCTCAACTGTTGCCTTCGTTCCCTCCAGCCGACCCTGCGTTCTTGTCCCTCTTCCCTGTGCCTTAAAACAGAACCTCATCTTTGTCCTGCATTTTAGGCATTTTTATTCAGCTCTAGCTACTGTTCTGTTAAATAAAAAGCTGTGCCTAAATTTGCCCTCCCATTCCTGTGACTTTTCCAAACTCAAACCTTTTGCTGCAATGCATTCAATTTTTAAATTCTTTTAGCTTCTATATCGATTAGAAAAGGTCTTTACTCCCTCTAGCAGCACCTCTGTATTAACCTTATTATTACTCTTTGAGCAGTGCGTAGCTAATCATGGCTTAAATGCAGGTGTGAACAGAAGGGGCATGCCTTACCCCTTTCCACGTGCTTCCTTGGGTACTAGTATTTGCAGGAGGGTTGTTAGATTGCAGACCTGCTTCAGCCATAAACAATCCACGCAGCAGATGAAGGAGGTTAGTTTTTTGGCTGGGTTTGTTACTGTGTTTCATCTGCTGTCCTATGTCTGCCTTTAACTGGTGGGAAGAAACAGGTATATGATTTCTATAGAACTGTGAAATTTCAGCATATGTGAGACTTAAAATTAATTGGGATTTTTGTTTGGGTTTTTTTTTTTTTAAACCCTCCAGATTATTTAAAAGAAACTACATAAGGAACCTGATAGCAGATGAGCATTTCATCATTAGGTAGGGTACTTCTCCAGAGAGACAGTTTCTGTTTTACTCTGTCGCTTTACACCTTGGCTTATGCTTTCTGTGCTGCCTGATGCATCCCTCTGCTACTTCGCGCGTGTTGCACATGCTTAGGCTATCTACTCATTACAGAAAGGTGGCAGTCCCAGTTGTCTCCTCACTTTAAAAGACCTAGAATGCTCTGAAGAGTAACCACTGAAGTTTGTGTGCCTCTAAGGTTTCTGCCAAAGATAAGGCAGTTAATGTACTGATAACAGCATGGTGGTCAGTATAGCCTAAATCTTTCTATCGCCACCGCCAATCTCATCGTTACCATAATATCCTCAGAGGCAAAAACGGTCTTTTCTTACCACTCGTACAAAATCCTAGAGAGCATCTTGTGAGAAAAAGAATGAGATTAAAGCTATGCCAGTACTGAACAGAAAGATCTGCTTTTATGGGCTTATCAGGGTTTCAGGTTGATTGTTAACCTGCATGTAGAACTGTTCTTAGGACTAGTGGTCATACTATTAATCCCACTGATTTACTAAGTTCCATAATACAGAACTAGTTTAGAAAAAAACAGTAGTTCACTAGAATGAGGAGGTAAGTATATTCTTCAATAAAACAAGATAAATAATGAACAGTCTGTAACTGTAATGATTAATTAGGGGGAAATATGCTATTGTACATATTTTAACTAATCCCCCCCTCCCAAGTGCAGTACTATAACAGCTATCTAATCTCTCTGAAAACTGTGGAACAACTAATATCTTAGCAAGCTGACTAGGCGCTAGACTGTGCGTAAGGAAAAGAGCTTAATAACCTCGGTTAAAAGTTAGAATCCCTGTAGGCCAACTTCAGATTTATTTTCACGGATTAAGAGCTTTCTGTAAATCATAGCTAATCATTTGAAGGCTAAGCTAATGGTCCCCTCATGAAGTTATACTTGGATACCTCAGTTCCACAGGGAAGTACATTCTGGTGAGTGAATAGGAGGGAATCTCTGTTTCGGTCTCTCACTGATTCACAGTGATAAAGCTAGGTGAATTTTTATTTAAAATCAGTCTAAAGTTTGTAATTGTCTTGAATTCTGTATAGTAAGCTTGGATTTAAATTACCCTGTTCTCCCCTGATGGAGACCCAGAAAGCAGGGAGTTTGTTTTCATTTTTACTACTGTAAGACTTCTATGCTCTATGGATGTCCCGGCGAATAGATGACTGTAGGATCCCCATTTCCAGCTAATGAACTACATTTTTAGCAATTACAAATACATTTTTCCTATTGTTGACACTAAGCTCTGTGAAGATCTCTGTAAAGGCAGGAAATGAGCCTGTACAGTAAGGAAAGCTTCAAAATTACCGGTGTAATTACTCAGCAGAATTGTAGTCTCTCGAGCCTGCTACTGAGGTTTTTACAACTATTATAACACGTTGTTAGATATGAATGAACAGAGAATTTATTTATATTAAAAAAGTGGGGTGAGAAGTTTGGATTCATATAAAAGTATAGCTTGTTTGACAACCACCACTTAGAAAAAATATCTGGGTTTTTTTGTTGGTCTATCATGGTTAATAATTCATTCTCGAGGAAGAAAGCGGGGAGGAATCCACAGTAACATCCCTCTAGGTCAGGGATATAAATTGAGACATATGCTACCCCCCCCCCCCTTTTTTTTTTTTTTTTTTTTTTTTTTTTTCATATATTGTTCGTTTCCCTTATCCTTCCTTGTCCTGCTCCCATCTCTGAAGAAACACTTCCCTCGGTAGAGAGGAATAGAAGCTTTTCATAGTGAGTGATAAATTTTACCAATGCCGTTAGGGAATGGGTCTACCCTATCCAATATCATCACTGTAATTCTGAAGTGCTAGTAGTTAGAAATCATTGAAGACAATGTATCTGACAAACATTTTCATTAATAATAAAGCTCTCATCTCAAAATCATGTCTTCAGAATAAGATATAAAACTGCTAGTCTAAGTGGTGGACTTACAGATTAATGATCACATTCCTCAGTGTGAAACATCAGCCATGAAATTTATCTACTGTTAGCACTACAGCAAGGATTTAACTCAAGCAGCTTACTCTGTCATTTATTCTAATAGATAAAACCCATCATAGGTGTAGCATGTTTTTTCATGTACAAATAAGATACATGGTAGGCAATTAAGTTAAGCTGCTACAAAAGTTACTGACTTCCCTCTTTTAATTTGCTCTCTGTTTTCCAGACCTACGTCCTGTCTGGGTTTCAGCTTTATAAGGCAGTACTTTCTGTAGTTTGATTTTTGTGGTGTCAAGCAGTCAGTGGCATGCAGCTGGGGTAGCCATTTCCCTAGTTATTGTCTCATGAGCATAATTTTCAGCAGTTTTTCATCTTCACAACAGCTGAACTTGGACTCCATCCATCATAAATTTAAAGCTAAACTCTTCCTAGAACAAACATTGAACACAAGGTATCGAGAGAAATCAAGCTCCAGTGTTCTTTTTGCTGCTGGCCATGAAAACAATCTGCTCACTGCAGCTATACACCAAAGAACAAGTACTTAAGAAGGAAAAGCTCATAAATTTTAGGACTTAATTACAGAACTGTATTTTAAGTGTTTCACTTGAGGTGTTTGTTTCAAGAAACTGTTTCTATGCGCCTATAAAAAAATGTAAAGACAGTGAGGGTACCAAGTCAGGTTTATATACTTATTACTGATGCAAGAACCGCACAAAAAGATACGCTGGTGTCTTTGAAGCAGAGTCACATCAGAATTGGGATAACTGGGTTATGGTTTACCAGACCACCTCCCCGAGCTAGACCTACTCTTGATTCACCTGACTGGGTATGGAAACAGCAGGTTCATGGAGCAGTGACTGCAGATAGATAGCCTTCTGCTCTGTAACCAACTCCAACCCTGGTGCAATGTGATGTTTACTTTGTATGGAGGTCTATGATGTATTTCAATGACAAAATAGGATTTGAAGGGAAAAAGCAAGTATATTATAATAATGTTTCTTATTTATCTCTTTTTCACTCTTGCACACAAGTTTCACCTTCACCAAAGGGACCTTAATCCATCCAAACACAAGACTTCATATAGGTTGTTGGAGGGGGAAAGGGAGAAAAGCATAACTTTTATTCCATTGCTTTTTAGCTGGAAAAACCACTGACACAAAGACACAAGCTGTGCTACTGTTCCTCTTCGAAATCTATGTTCCAAGCACTGCTTCAAACTAGGCTCCAATAGGGCGGCTTGACAGCCAGAGGCACGTCCTGACACCTTCCAGTAAGAAGCAGACATCAGAGCTGCGCTTAAATTTGTTCTGGAACTACCTCTATTATTAGCCCATGCTGATAAAATGGGTTTCCCTTCTTCTTTTAATTCCTATGAGATCAGTTCTGTAAGCAAGGATTTCACCTTACAGAAGCAGCAGCTCCAGCAGTTTGGGTTGTAAAGGAACAAAAACAACCGCTACACAAATCCAATGTCTTTTGAAAATATTTTATGTTAAAAATACAGAAAAATATTTCTTGTTCAAAGAGGAAAAATATACTGCATGATGACACTGATTAGGTATGTTCGGAAGGTGTCTGTGGCTCCACAACCAGTCACTGGAGTGATGACCCAATTTGGCAGCTAATGGTTCTTTTTCAACTTCTCAATCATTTATCAAAGCCAGAATCATACTGTGACAAAACAGAAAACATGATACCAGTGGATTACTGAAGCACGTGCAAGTAGCAACAGCTATCGCTTTCATGAGAGAACTGCACTTGATTCTGAAATAGAAAGTCAAGGCAACTATGCTATGTGCTTTGCTCATGAAGACAAGGACTGCAGAAGTACTACTGCAGTAGAAGAACAGTACCTCTTCCATCTTGTAGTTAAGTGGCCCCATCACAGAACTCATCCGTTTCTAACTCAGCCAGATCAACCTTATTTTCTAAAACAGAACTTGTAAAATAAACTTGGTCCTCAAGATGATTTCCATTCTAAGTAGGATAATTATTCTAGGTGCAGAAATCCTGTAACTCTTTATATTGTACTTACAGTGGGTTTGAGATTAAGGAGTAGTCTGAGTTTCCAAACAATGTTTGATAAGAAAGAATAAAGGCATATAATGAGCCTGCAGATAGCTGTCAAAATATATTATTGAGGCTTAGCAGGATGCAAAAAGATAAGACACTTACGAATACCAGCAATTACACTAGCAGAATAGAGGAGATAAAAATAGCTGGCAGACAATTCCTTTATTCCTTGGGAGCAATTTTTGAAACTAACCTGTAAAGGTACATGAAGAAACAGAGCAGATGAAAGCCTAGTTTAATCATGGCTTCTTTCATGTGTGACTTCAGTTGTCCTCGGTTATGGATCTCTGTGGGATCGAATACCCCCATGTTTCCACTTGGCACCATAATGTACCTGAAAGTTTAGGAGAAAAAAAAAAACAAACCCAACAGAAGCATTGTCATCAAAACATTAGGGAGTGTCAGGGGAAGGGGAGGGAGAGAGCTGGCACAGAAGGGACTTTCATCTAAAGAGTTGTTTCACAATTCAACATAGGGGAGCTCTTTTTTAATTCTATTTCAGTTTCAGGATATTGCGTGTATCTCTGCCACTACAACCCACAAAGAGTAAGAGAACAAGAAGTACTAAAAGCATCAGCCCAGCTTCCCGTGTATAAACGCGAGAGTTTCCAGGTAATAGCCGATTCCAGTTCATTTTAATTGCTGTTCGTGGTTACTTGGTGTTATGAAGGAAATTTCCAACCACAGCAGAAAGATACATTAGATGAAAGGGACTGGAAAAGAATTAGTTTAGCTCTGAATTAGTGATTTATTTACAAAAAAAACCCCACATAGATAATCACAAACTCCAGTGGTCAAAATGAGATAGCATAAGACAAGACAAAGGATCTGTGTACGATTCCCATCTGTGTCACAACCATCCTGCGTTATCGCAGCAGAGACACTGAGGCTGACGGGATGAGAGACGGGGCAGAACTGAAGGAGTTAAGTACTGCTGTCCAAACCCACATAAGAACAAAAACTGAGTGAAACAAAGTGAAACGTAAGCAAAAGGAAGAATAAAACCAGCAAAACAAATGTTTATGTCCTGTGCAAATTCAACAAGCAGCATGTTCTTTTGTCTTAAGCATTTCTCAAGAGAGCAAATGCAAGCACATGAAGTTCTCACTCCAGCTGAGCTCAGCCTAGAACAGTGTTATTATTTCACTTAAATGTTATACAGGCTCTACCTTCCTGGAATAATACTCTTTCTACACAGGAATTTAACTCCTGGTCTTACACCTGGAGCAAAAGCAAGGTCTCAGAACACTTTTTGATTTTCTTTATGTACTTGAAGAATGGCACCACTTGTACTCCAAAAGGCACTCCCCCACCTCTGGCATTCATTTCAATAATAGGAACAAGAAACAAGTTTTCTAGCAGCAGCAGGAGGCCCCCCCCAAAAAAAAAAGTTAAGGCCACAGTATTTGTCTGTTTTTCACAGAGGCATTAAAAAGCACTGCAGCATATTTGATTAATAACAAAGACAATTATGTCCCATTGAAAATAGTTCATGTGAAATAGTTACAGTTTGAAAGTCTCTTCTAAATTTGAAGTTTTAAGCGATGGTTCTATTTTTAGTATTATAACACAAATTATTGTCCATTTAATGGAATTGTAATGCATTTTATCAGAATAAAAGGAAGAATATAAGTTGCCTGTACCAATTTATCCTAGAAATAGAGTGCATAATTTTCTTACATCTCTAGGATATGATTGCCATAAAGGTAGTATTAATTTTGTTTTTTAAGAATAATAACACTTAAATGATGCAACTTAAAGTTTGTGGAAGTTGGGAGGTAGTTTTTCCAAGAGACCCACAAGCCAGCACAGCTTATATTACACATCTAAGGAACTGCAGTCATGGACACAATGATGCTAGATGCTGACAAACACAGCTCATGCCAGTTGTCGTACTCTAAACAGCCAAAAAATTCTGCAGCAAAACCACAGAGAACAAGAACGCTGTCAGCTTTAATGCAGATACACATTAGTGCCTCCAGTATCTCCATTCAGTGGAAATGGCTGCCACAGCAACAGGACACTTCCCTCTAGATTACACAATTTTGTAAGGGATGTGATAGTCCTGGTCAGAATTTTCACTGTATTTTAAAGATTTTTTAAAATTTTTTACTTCTTTTTTTTTTTTTTTTAACTCCTTCGGCTTTAAGAGTGGTATGATCTACTTAAAGACATGACAAGAATCACATTATTTTGACCTATTATCTCAAGCATGTCTATATAACAAAGAAGAAAAGGGAAGTTCCACTTTTTTTTTTTTTTAAGAGTTGCTTTCTTTTTGTCTAGTCACATTCAACATTTCCTTTGTAATTCTTACTTCTTTTACAAAGTAGCAGGTCTAAGAAATATTTAAGAACTAAAAAAAACCTATTTTGAAATATGATTAGATTTCAAATAAGCTGCTTCAGTATCTAGTTTTAAAACAAGGAGAATGTAAGACAAAGCTATGTCTCACTGGAGATTGTATAAGACACTACAAAATTCAGCAAAAAATAAACCAAATTAAATGAGCGTCTGAGTATGCTGAAAAAGAAGGGCCAGTAGGATGTTACAATAAACATGCTGCAACTTTAAAAGTCTTCCCTGATGCTGTTTTTGACCAATTTATCTTCCCAGGGACTTGTTTCTGTTGCCCCTCTCACAGAAAACCTCTCTACTCTCACTGAAATCACTGAGACAATTAGTAAATTAAGCAAATACTGCCTGTAACTGTACCATTTACTCATCAAGATTAAGCAGGTTTTGAAGGACAGAGAATAAGGGGAAGGGATTACTATGCTACCTTTCTCTCTATTATCACTTAGATATACTACCAAGCAGAGACTTCTTCAATCTCAACACAATTATTTTGATTTCTGTATTCATCTTGGAGTAGAATGATAACCTTAAACCTTTCTGAATTCATATGCAGTAACATTTACTCCAGAAATCGGTTCTTGAAATACTATAAAACACGAAGAAGATTCAAACACCTTCAGCTTGATGCTGGAAGTTTGCAGCTCATGATAATGGGTTCAACACTTCATCTGTTCCCACTTAATCCTAGTTTAGTAATTGACACCTCCTCTCTTCAGTGTATTCAAACTGCTTTACAGTCCACCAGTTTTCTGACTACCATACCTTTTGTCCGTTGAACACTGGGTCAAAGGTATGTTCTATCCCAAATCATCAGATTTCCTTTATAATGCTAAACAACACACTTGCTTTTGCAGACTTTTAACTCCTTCACTATAGATGGGATATTCCAGGCTATTAATGTGGGTGAAACTCCTCCATCCTCAGAAAGAAGGCAGGATTAGCGATACAGGCTTAACATTTTGATTTCTTGTGGCAGGGCAGGCAAAGTATCATATTGTCATATTCATTTATTGCCTACACTGCGCATCTAAAATTGAGGAAACAATCCTGGATTTTAGGATATTGTCTACCCCATGTATGACAAATATAAAGTGAGAGCTGTCAATTCAAAACAGCAGTCAAAGCTTAGTGCCTGAAGTGTGGGAATAGAAATAACTGTATCTGACCAATATTTCTCTGACCAGGTTTAGAAGGGAAAGCAAGTAGCTACTTTAAACATTAACATAAGTAAGCAAAAGGAAGTAAGGGGTAACCAGTACAAGAAATCTTCAAACCTTCAAAGAAAATGCATTCTCTCTCTAGAGTCTCTGTAGAAACAGCCTAGCCTAACTGAAACATCAAAGGCAAACACCATACTTGCCAGCAGATACCAAAGGGAATACTGGTCATTTTGTGCAACAGTGTGTAATACAACTGCACATACAGGCGGCCAAACACAACTATCCCCCTGTCCGTGCCTTTAGTCAACATTTGTTTATTAAGCACACAAGTTATACTGTCTCATGTTACTCCAGCTTAGAAACATTTGAAGGCTTTGCTAGCAGTTTTGTAGAAAACAAGAGTGGTAAATGCATGGTTATTTTGCCCAAGAATCATAGAATCATAGAATCATTAAGGTTGGAAGAGACCTCCAAGATCATCGAGTCCAACCGTCAACCCAACACCACCATGCCCACTAAACCATGTCCCTAAGCGCCTCATCTACACGTTTTTTTAAATACTTCCAGGGATGGTGACTCAACCACTTCCCTGGGCAGCCTGTTCCAATGTTTAACCACTCTTTCAGTAAAGAAATTTTTCCTTACATCCAATCTAAACCTCCCCTGGCACAACTTGAGGCCATTTCCTCTCGTCCTTTCGCCAGTTACTTGGGAGAAGAGACCAACACCCACCTCGCTACAGCCTCCTTTCAGGTAGTTGTAGAGAGAGATGAGGTCTCCCCTCAGCCTCCTTTTCTCCAGGCTAAACACCCCCAGTTCCCTCAGCCGCTCCTCATAAGACTTGTTCTCCAGACCCCTCACCAGCCTCGTTGCCCTTCTCTGGACACGTTCCAACATCTCAACATCCTTCTTGTAGTGAGGGGCCCAAAACTGAACACAGTATTCGAGGTGCGGCCGCACCAGTGCCGAGTACAGGGGCACGATCACTTCCCTGCTCCTGCTGGCCACACTATTTCTGATACAGGCCAGGATGCCGTTGGCCTTCTTGGCCGCCTGGGCACACTGCCGGCTCATGTTCAGCCGGCTGTCGACCAACACCCCCAGGTCCTTTTCCGCCAGGCAGCTTTCCAGCCACTCTTCCCCAAGCCTGTAGCGCTGCATGGGGTTGTTGTGGCTGAAGTGCAGGACCCGGCACTTGGCCTTGTTGAATCTCATACAGTTGGCCTTGGCCCAGTAAAGGGATCCTCAACTTCTTTTTAATGAGAGCTATGAAACATCTTGTTTAATTTTACCAGCAACTCGACCCATCCCTGCAAAGAGTTAGGCCTAGCAGCTTCAGGCAAGTTTTTCATACCTATATCTTAAACATTTGGTCTTTTGGACTTCCGGTAGTACAGTGATTAGAGGCAATTTGCGACAAATCCACACCCAGTTTTCATTAGTATAACACCTATAAAAGCTCAATTCTCTGCACATCAAATGATACAAAATAAAAAGAACATTTTTGAACCGACAGTCCCGAAGTTGCCATGTGGAAACCCCTACTTATAAGTAAACCATTTCAAAGTGGTGGACGGCCCAGTATACAAAGACCGGTAACACTGACAGTTGTCATAAGATGAGAAGTCTGCAAACCTTTCCAAATACAAAGAGGCAAGATGGGGGACCAAAAACAGTGCAAATGAGGGGGAGAGACAAGACAGTAAGTGACGGAGGGTGCGGGGGATAACACCACAGCCCGACGGTTTTACAACCATCAGCCATGCTGACCTAAGTACTTTTATGCTGATATCACTATCAGGCGTGTAGGCACAGCATGAAAAACATTAACAGCTATGTTTGCAGTACTACTTCATAATCCCAATTAACATGCTATTATTTCCTATGAAGTTGGGAATGACACAAATCAAGGTTCCTGGGCACTAGAGAGAATGAAGGAAAGGCCAAAAGCTTCATGCCCTTTACACCGTTGGGTTTCTTGTCATTTTAATTGCAATGAGAGGAGAGTTTTATGTTAGTTAGATCCACGAAGACTGTTAGCAGCTCAAGAACACAACTGAAACATCTCATCGTGACATATTATTTATCTTCACGCTACACTTAAAGCTAAACTAGTAACAGTGGAAAAAAAAAGCACACAAAACCCTTTGCACTTACCTATATATATTCCATGTTGCTACTGGCAAATTAAGGAGAAAGATGAACCAGTGCAATGAAATAAGCATTAATACAGTTACAACAGCATGGCCAATCACCTCAGGGACCACCCACTGTAAAAAGGGAAGAAAAGAAAAAAGTTATATGCACAAATGTAAATTCCTTTCTGAAAAAAGATCTGTATGGAGTTATCATCTGATTCTAATTGTATCAAACGCAGACAGAAAATTCATGGAAGAAGAAAATTTATGTGATTTCATCACAATATGGGGAAATTAATACCTTCAGACAGATTCCACGTGAGTAAGCCAGAAATCAGGCCCTAAGATATTATAACAGAGGTACTTTATCTAAGTGTTACAGAAATTTCTAGACAGAAGCACAGCAGCTGTTTGCACACAACTACATTACACAAGCATTTAAGACAGTGAGTTAAGAAAGTACACATCGCTCATTTGAAATCGCTGCAGAGAACACTGGGTTAGGAATGACAGAGGCAGATAATTAAAATCTGTACAGACACAGCACATACAAACACCCTCAGGCTTGGAACAGATAAGAAAGTTAATCAATATGAAAACTGACATACTTAAATTGGGTCAGCACCTGGCAATAACACATTTTTGGCTTGATTGTATCCTGTAGCATTGTCTCTTACATTAAGAAAGAAAATACCTTCAAATCAAAGTGAACACCCGTGCGGGAAGGCCACATTGATTTAATGAAATCAGTTTTAAGCAGATTGGGTTAAAACGGTACTTTTCCTTATCACAGTAAAACTCTCTGCTGTTCAAGAGAGGTTAGAAGTAAGTTATACAGAAGCATCAGAGAAAGCTGCTATAAAGATCCCAGAGTTCAGTCACGAGTAGACATCCTTGGTGTGGCATACCTACAAGAACGAAAGCACAGAACTCAAGAGCTCTGCAAAAAGTTAAGTCTCAGTCCCATGAATTCAGAGTAGCGGCCCATCTCAGAGCACCAAGGGTCAGAAGAACAGCCTTTCGTGACTGCATTTGCTGAAAGACGGGCATCCGAAAAAGACAAGCAGGCCGAAATAAAGGATACATGCAAAATATGGCCAATCAAGGCTCTTCGGTTATACATCACACCCCTGTTATCTGTGATGCTAAGATAAAGGACTGTTTTCTTAAACCACATCAAATGCAAAGAAGAATAATTTACTTTATTGAGTTTTGAGCAGCATGATCTAGCGTTAATGTAGTCACATTCCAGATCTGATAGTGTAATTATCTGAAGTCCAAGATAAGGAAAAATTGCACGGTAACTCTGAATACACAAAGCTTTATTTTTACCCAATAAGCTGGGGAGAGCACTCTGCTCTCAGCGTAGACTGTCTTGTTCTACAGCTGATCTGCCAAAAGCATATTTCAATTAGTTACAACTTATTCCTACTCTAGGTAGAAAATTAGGCTGCATTTTATCATTAGGCCAAGTGATTTTACGATGTTTTTCCAACGGCAACTGTTGCACAAGTGCTAAAGTTCACTTCAACACTTAAAACAGACCAGGAAGGCAAACGCAATATTTTTAGTTTCAGAATTTGTACTACAACACTTGAAACCAGAACTTAAAAGGAAGAAAAAGTTAATGCGCTTTCTAAACTCTCCTCACAATAAAGCTAAATAGTGCAGTTTTAGGAAGTGGATCTACTTTTTTTACGTTTACAGCAACACTGGATTAATTCATAATTTGCTAGGAAATAAGAGGGTAACACCATTATCAAATGAACTTTCAGCAATTGAAACGTGAAGATTTCAGACAGAAAAGTCCTCTCAGAAAAGGCTTAGCATGCATGTATGTATGCACATCATCACGCTACGTCCCGTAAAGCCTGTGCCCCTTTTCTCCAAGAAAATGAAAAAGCACAAGATTTTTTTTCTATCCCTAAAAAATAGGTAAAGGCTTTTCATTTTTCAACAAATAACCTATTCTTCTAGGATTAATTTCTTCCAAGTGCTTCTGTACTTTTTTTCTGTTAGGAGAACGGGGTAGATTCTGAAATGGCACCAGGATTTGAAAGAGTG
>NW_008824051.1:4798951-4799421 GCF_000699105.1 Pygoscelis adeliae
AAAAAAAGAAAAGAAAGCCACATCAGTGCTTTGACATTCTAACACCACCAGACAGCAAAAACCGCAGGCAAGTTTGTAACAAAGAACATGGAAATTCTGTCTGTCGAGGAACTCTCAGTCTCCCAGCTACGAGCTCACACCCAGAACAGAGTAAGGTATCCTTACAAGTAAGAGGCTACCGTCTGGCCGTGGGTGTTTTAGGCCTGCGTGGCTTCCGAGGGTGCGAGGCATGCTTTCAGCGCCCTTTCCCTCTACGCCGACGCCAAGCGCACGCTGCCTCTTGCCGAGGCACCACGGACGTGTTTTCCCCGGCAGCGGCCGCAGGCGCCCGTGGCAGCCTGCAGCCACCCGGCCTCCAGCACCTGCAGGAGCGAAGGTGTTTCGGGCACCGGATCACTCGCCGTTACCCCTCAGCGAGGCGCTCCCCGCCTCCACCAACACACACGCACCCCCCGCCCGCCGCCATTACC
>NW_008824051.1:4800343-4821947 GCF_000699105.1 Pygoscelis adeliae
TCCCCCTTCTCGCTGGAGGAGGCCTTGAGCATCCGGCCCGCTCAGGTGCGGGAGGGAGCGGCAGCGAGCGCCGAAACCCGGCCCCGTCTCTCGGGACTGTAAAAAGGCTTTAAGAGGAGCTTTAAAAAGGTCCTTTTGTTTGCTTTGTTGTGTTGCTTTGTTCCATCCTCTTCAGTACTTCTGATCCTGAAGCTGGCTGCTGTTTCAAGTGTGAAATGAATAGTCAAAAAAAAAAAAACCCCGCTCTGGGTAGATATAGGCAAATTGGAAGTGTTTACGTCTGGAAACATGTACATCGATTATATGAAAGAAGTGAAGAGAGGGAAAAAATGTGATTACTTCCATAATACAGATGTGAAGAGTGGGGAGAACAGTGATTCCTTCAGGCGGCATAGCGCCGTGTTATATTTTACGAATATTTATGGTGACTTAAATACCATTTTTCTGCGTCTGTGTAGACGTGTACTCCGCTTCTAATTCCTTAAAATGTGAGCGGCTGCTTGAGGGAGCTTGCTTATTTTCCTTTACAAGATCACGGTGACTATGTCTTGGCTATTCTGAAATGAAAGAGCCAGCTGGATTTATGGCAGGCTTGATATTTTCTGCAGGTCAGTAGCTGCCCGTGGGTGATGTGAACTGTAACGTAATTTTAAAAAATAATTCTGTATTCAATTTTAAGCAATTTGATTGTTTTAGATAGAGGTATTAATTTAAATGAGATTTTGAAATTCTCCTTGCTGTGACATTTGTGATACCGTATCTTTTAGAGAGATTCTCTGTCTCCTTTTTCTTTTTTCAAGAAGGAATCCACCATTACGGTATTGAAACTTCTTCTCACTCCTAATTTGGAGAGCGGGGGAAGAAAGCAAATGGAATACAGTTGTACCTGAAATTTAGTATGTTTTCTCACACTTTCATAATTGTGGTTTGAAAATGGGTTGGATCAGCTGCTGTCAGAAAAAAAAAAGGCTTGATAGAATTCACTTTCATTTGTATACTTTTCTATAGTATTTTTTGAAACATCTTGCAAAGATTAAAGTTCTTATTATGACGGTATCCGTACTAATTGATGTAGGTTGTTTCATTTTTAAGGTAGGAGACCTAAAACAAAAGGAGGTTAACTGAGGGAAACCAATCACTTTAGAAGGATTGACAGTAAGATGGTGTGTGGGTTACAAAGTCATCTTTCTTACTAAATAAAAACAACGGAGTTGCACCAGCAGAAGTCACCGAAGCACCAAAATACAGTATGCCGCTTTTCCCCGGGAAGCGTAGCTAGCTAGTTATCCGTGTCTGAATAAGCATTTCCCACTTCGTTGGGAAATCCTGTCAGTGTGTTCCAAGGCAGTTCAAAGCTGCTTCTGATTTTCACTTTGACTTCTAAGAAGAGTAGAGTTTGAAATAGGCATATTTGATCTAGCTGTTCTGGTGAAGTGATTGACAAAGATCTTATTTGCTGCTTAAAATTCTTCATTTCAGTATCTTGCAAGTAGTAACTGTGGCCGGTATGTTGACATTGGAATTCTAGCATCTGATTTGCAGAAAACCTACAGGTGAGCAAAGATTTGTATTGTTATATTCTACATTCAAAATATGGAATATATTTATCTTGTTATTTTGCATTTGTGTATTTTTAATCAAAATCTTAATTTTATTTACGTTAACTTCATTACCAGTTGTTGAGGTTGATTGAAACAGGAAGATCATTTCCACTCCAGTGTTTTCCTCTGCTGATATATCTAGTAACTTATATTTTATTAATGCATTGGCATTGCAAGATCTAGTTGTGGTTTGTTTTTTGTGGTTGCTTTTTTTTTTTTAATTGAACAGCTACAGATGCATTACAGCATGTTGGTCCTTACCCCAGTTGCCATTAAATATGAGGGGAAAATAACGCTTCAGTGCAGGCAGCTGGGGGAGTTACAGGATTCAGTAAGACACTAAATCTTGCTCAGTTGCTCAGCAGGACAGTCAGTCTTGCCTAATTATTTTTAGGCTGTTTTGCTTTTTTGGGTGGGGAGCAAGGTTGTATTTCAGCAGATCATTGGTGGGTGTGGGGGTTAATGAAGGTGGAGAAGTATATTCATTCGTGTTTGCATGTTCTATTTATTTGTGCCTTGTTAGAGAAAGGGAGCCAAACCCCTTGCTTAGGATGCTTACAGGTCTTGGCTTTTTGTTTTGTTTTTCCTCTGTCAGCTACTGTATAAAAGCAAATAAATAAAATATACCCTCAGTAAGTGAAGGTAAAAGGTTGATTTTTGTTTGCATTTAAGGATGCTCATTGAATCAGATTTTTATCATAGAATCAGATGAATCCGATTTTTTCTCATTTTTCTCATTATTAATTAGAACAGTTATTCCTTGCTGGACTGTTCTTTCTAGACCGTAGTCCTGTGTCCATATGTTCTTGTTTGAATTAAAATTAAAAACCCGGGAGTGTTGTGAAATAGAATCCAGTGTGCTCACTTGTACATTGCTACTTCTCTATAGCTACAGTTAAAAAGGACCTTGGTAATTTTTACTAAACATCCCTTTAGAGACCAGTATAGTTTAGTGGTTTTGTTTCATCCTGGTGATTGAGTTATTCCAGGCTTAAGAAAAACCAATCACGTTTTCACATAGTTGGTTTTTAAGAAAAACTTGCGTAGAAGCTTGGGTGTCAACTTACAATGTATTTTTTCCTCTGAGAATGGCAGTATGTTGAGGGGAAAAAAGCAGTTGGTGTAACCTGTTCATTTTGTTTTTTTCAGTGCAGAGTATGGACGAAGAAAAAGAAATGCTTTTAGAATACAAGTCGAAAAAGGTAGTTCTGTTAGTGTTATGTCCAAAATGCCAAATTCTTTGATTACACTTTGGCTGTTTTCTTACCATGTTTGAACTTTTTCTTTCAGTGTTTGAAATAATTAATAATGAAAAAGAACGCAAAGATTTAGCAGTTTTAGAAGCTGAACATGTGGCAAAAAGAGCAAGACAACAAGAGAAAAATGAGTAAGAAGGATTTTTACCATTAGATTACTTTAATAATGCCATTAGTATTATAATTTCTTTAAAGCTTTCTGTCTTCGTGTTATTAAATTTTGGTAGTTTCAAGGTTACAGATAGATCCTTGATTTCCCATAGGCTTGTCTTCATCAGAAGTTACCTGTACTTAATGGAAGCACTTTTTTCACTGAAGAGAAGCAGATACTAGAGCCAATCATGACTTTTCTGTTATGGGGAACATACAGCCCTGAATTAGTGGATATCCTTGAGGCTTCCTTGATAGTTTTCCACATAAGGCCCCAGTCCTCGTGTGATTCAGTTCCTTTGTTTTGTTCTTAATCTTTCTTGGGTGTGAGAGATACTAGCTAATCTGAGAGATAAAACTACAGGACGGGCTATTCAGAGTAAATCGCCACTGGGTATGAGATTGGAATTAAGATTTCCTAACTCTTAACCCTGTGCATAGTCTCACGGACCATTCTGGTTTCTCTAACCTGATATAGATACTAAGGGTCTCATGGGCAATTACGGCACTGTAATCAGAAGGGCGAGTCTAGTTCAGCAGTGATTTGCTACCACTTCCCTTGTGCCAGCATTGGTGATTGTGTGGTCTCTTGGTGAACTGAATCAGATTGGTCTGACATCACTTTTTTTTTTTTTAGGACTGTCTTTCAGCCAGGTTGCCAAGTTGATCCAACTCATCACAGGCTTGGAAAGGATGCATTTTTTAACTCTTCATAGTAGTAAATTTAGAGCATGCTAGTCAGGAGTTTTCCTCCAGTCTTAGGCTACCTACCATGGGTGTGGGGAACCATGATGTGGAAATTGCATTTGTCCTGTTTTGTGGGTGTCTCACTTGCGGTTCTGCTCTGATACATTAATAGTTTTTGTCTTCCTTCCATGTAAAGGACTGCAGGAAGTGCCACAGATCTCTCCGATTATGATGATTATCCGGAAGATCTAGTAAGTTGTATTTTATTATGATTGTTTGTATTTGCATAACACATGATTCTATGTGGTGAAATCGCAATGCACTTGGAGGGTTTAAAAGTAGAGATGAAGATTGGGTATAGCCAGAGTTGGCAATTCCAACTGAGAATCTATAGAGCTAAAAGGAGGCTATTTTCTGAAGAACGTGTGGTGGGGAATCACTTCTGAGGAAAGCATGCTGGGGGCCCAAAAGACTTGGCTATCAAATGAATGAAATGATTGAAGGAACTGACACATCTGACTATCGCTCGCAAAGGCTGTTGCCTCTTCAACCAGAAGATGTATTTTTGTATGCAGTCATTTGATTTGCAGAGGAGTGGGTTGGAAGATGCAGGACCACTTTCTCCAGCGAGGATGCTAACTGAGATTTATGAAAGTTTTCATTGGTCTCTTAATAGAAATAATCCAAATTATAACTTGCATATTTTCTTTCAAAATACATGAATCTGCAGTCTACAAATCATATGAACAGTTCCCTGCTGAGCTTATACAAGAAAGGAAATCCCGATTCTGTTCCAACCACTCCAAAAAATGAACCAATGGAAATCCCCCCTCCTGTGCGAACAGCTCCTCAAACAAGCGCCCTCTCACCAGGAGCAAGAGTCGAAACACGCATCTCTGAAGGGGGCTGGTTCATTGATAAAACTCCGTGTGGAAAAGACTTTTTCATTGACCTTTCTGAGGACGGAGAAGGAGATGAGAAGAAACTGATTTCTGAGGTACTGTGTTTTACAAACTCAATGGGATTTAAGTAGCAAGTATGAATATAATTTCCTGTGTGATTTGACAGGCTTTTGAAGGGTGATACTAAGACCAAAAGGACTGTTTGTCTTTCTGGATTTTTAAAATATATTATTTTTATTACAAACACGCATGCTGTGTTTAAAGATAGTGCATGTGTGAAATAGAAGGGAAAGATTGGCTTAAGCCCAGTGGAGTACTTGTTTTTAGCTTGGTTTCTGAAGAAGAAAGGGCTTACCCTGTTTTTCTGCTGTGTCAGAAGTGATTTTTGAACCTTCTAGCCCATTTCAAGCATGTTTGTATAGGAGGTAAAAAGTCACAAAATTATGAATTTCCTCCACCTTTTTTGAGGAAAATGCAGTGCTCAGTATTTAGGGAGACCCAGATTAGTGCCCGTACTGAGAAAAAGGTAAGTGGAACTTGGCTGGTATTTATTCCATTTGCCAGTGACCAGCCTAACTAGTCAGGAAGCATGTGGCTTGCTGTAGCCGTAGCATGTAGTCTCCCTTAGCCAGTGACTAAGTCTTAGTGAGCCTGGGGAAAGCTGAAGTTTTTTGGATGGATAAGAGTTGGGGAAGTTGAAAGGAAACTGCATTGATTTATAAAGCAGTTAAAAATAGGTCCTACTCCCCATCCAGATGTATTGCCCACTTTATGATTTCCGCCCCCAACTCTTTCTTTCTTATTTAGAAAAAAACAACTTTGTTCAGCTATTGAAAACTTTCCATTTATGTATGGGAGATAACATTTATGTTGTTTGGCTGACAAGATGTTTTTGCGGGATGCTCTTTTTTATGTGAAGGAAGAACTACATTTACATCTACCTTTCTGATTACGCAAAATGCTTATTGAATAGGCAGGTTTGACAAATTATCCCTTTATACAGGGTAATTGAATACAAGGCAGATCTTCAAATTGTAAAATGTTTGCCATACTGTATTCTAAAAAAAAAAAAAAAATCCCAACCCAAAAAGCTAACTTTCATTGAACCTCTTTTTTTCACTTCTCCTGTATTAGCCCTCTTCTTACATGTAGTTAACTTGTGTCAGCACTGAATAATATTTTCTTACAGCCACTCATGACTTACTAGTAATAAAAATTGTTTCCATTGGAGTAAATACATTGATACAGTTTTATTCATCCCCAAAGTGGATTGCTCTATGGTATGCAAAAGACTGGTGTCTGATTTTGGTTAGTGGTTTTGGGTTTTTTGGGGGGGGTTTGTTTGGGGGTTTTTCGCTTATAAGTATGTACTTTTAGCAAAAAAGTGACTGGTGTAATTAACCCTTTAAAAAAAAAAAAGGCAAATCCTAAGTAAAAAAAAAGTCTACAGAAAGAAGGGGTTAAATTCCTGCCTTGCTTGTCTTTATTCGTATAATGTGTGTAAGTTAAGCATCATAGACACGCATTTTGGCCTTTTAAGTATTTGCAGAAATTCACTGACTTGGAAGGTTTTGTGTATATAATTCTGGTTTTATGCCCTAGAAATCAACAGAATTTTCTGTCTTGGAGAGTGAAAGAAAGAAGACAAAGGGTAAGAGAGCAAAAAGAAAAAAAGAAGAATTTCCAGATGTAGATGGAGAAATTGATTCCATCTTACTTAAAGAGAAAGGTGAGAAGTTATTTTTGGCATGCTGTTCCAAACAGAGATGGTATTTGACTGTGGAATCCATTACCAGAGAAGTGTTTTCTGAGGTGCAGAGAAGTGACCTCAACCATTCTGTTAAGAAATTTAACCTTAATGTTGTACTAAAAAAATACTCCGGTCCTGTGTCTACTACCAAAAAATAATACTACTCCATGTACTTAGCTAATTGTTTAGGCTGAGTACTTTTTTGTTCGGTGTTAGCAACTACTGTTAGGCCACGTCTAAATTTGCATGACTTTTTCTCCTTAACAGTTAGAAGTAAAGTACGAGAGCTTTACCATCCTTCAGTGAAGTTTGAGGATGTAGGAGGCAATGATGAAACTTTAAAGGTTAGTTAAAATTTTACTTGTGGGATTCAGAATACACTGAATAAAATGTCGCATGAAAAATGACAAAAAAGAAATCTGGCAGAATTCATCTGCGTGACACTGAGAATAGCTGCTTATACCAACAGCAACAAAGTTCTGGGTTTTTTTCATTTGATTAATCTTTCTGAAAGCAACCACTGAAATTACATTAATAAACATTTATTTTGGCCTCTCTATAATACTGATTTCTGCAATTTAAATTGAGGTCTCTCTTGTTCTTAACAGGAAGTATGCAAAATGCTCATTCATGTCCGTCATCCCGAAGTCTATAACCACGTAGGTGTGGTTCCACCTCGCGGTTTTCTTTTACATGGACCACCAGGATGTGGAAAGACACTACTTGCACAGGCAATTGCTGGGGTGAGACAGCTTTAAATTTACAGTTTCTCCTTTTTCTAAATTATATTTAGAGGAAAAAAAAATCCTCATTCATGATAGACTAGATCTTTTCCTCTTCTTTTTATCTCTTTTCTCTCCTTCCTGTCTTAGTCTAAAATATATTCATCTTCGCTTCCTTTGTTTAAATTCTATCTGAATCTGTACTTGATAGAACCTCATATATGAAGAGGGGACATAGTGACAGGGTTTTATGTTTGACTTAATTGTTTTGAGGCATTCCCAGGACAGCAATATAGGCATGGGTATTGAGAAGGCTATAAATGAAAGATACTTTTGGTTAAATTTACCATAGTGTTTTGTTTTAAGTCTGGATTCATCAATGCCTCATCTTTTATGAGGCATTACATTGATTCTATTGGGTGGCATCCGTTAAACAGTGACTTCTGAATTCCAAAACTGGATGTTGCCTTGCCTGTGTCAAACTAATGATTTCAGAGCATATGACGTTATTGGTGTTAATAGTTTGGTGTGTGGTAGGGCTGCTGTGCTGCTATGTGCCTGTTTTGGATAGAAATCTAAGGGCTATTTAGGGCTATTCAGTGATAACCATGGACATTTGTTTTTCTTTAATACAGTTGTTCCTTAAATGTCACAGATTATAACCTTAAATTTAGGTACATGTAAATTATGAACTTTTGTAGTGCAGATTTTATCTTTGAAAGAAATTATTGATATTTATTCCTTAAACGTTGGTTAGACCCTTCTGACATTGTTTCAACTGTTTTAATGAAAAAGATTTGGGTTTTTTCTCTTTAATGCCTTACTGTAAAAAGGTACCCATTGAATGAATCTGTGATATTTAATACTTCAGTGCATATTTGTATCCTGGAAGGGTACTAAATTTGGGGAAAGAAACATGACACAAGTGAAAAACTTTCAGAGAGGAGATAAATTTAATGACTACTTCTTAAATCATTTTTCTTAAATAAGAGATTTTCAATAGTGCTATTTAAGGCAAATAATCTCTTCCAAGCCCCAGGTTGTGCGTCTGGTGGCTGTGACTTGTATAAATTAGGATTTTTTTTTTTTTTATACGTAGTTCAAAGAGCTTGAAATAGGCTGCAACTACCTGTAGCAATAGTGTGCTACGGTCTATCAAAGTTACAATTTCATTTATTTTTAATAGGAGAAAACATTGAGCGTGAGCTTTACAGGTATCTTATTGTGCAGTCCTGCTCGGATATTTCTGGAGCAAGACGAAGGGATACAAACCTGGTGGGGATCTCTTCCACATTGCTAAGCAATGCTTTGTTACAGATGGAAATAGACAATTTTCTCAAGGGAGCCCAAGCATGAACTGAAATATATGCGTTGTGAAGGATTGGACTGGGGACCGAGGCGCAAAGCTATTTGACAGTGCAGTCGTTCTCTAACTGAATTAGGGAAGCTTGTTCTTTGTATCCATCTCTGTTCAGTTGGCCAAATGGCTCAGACCCATTTTAGACTGGAGGATGCTACTCATCTTTTTAAAAGCTCTTTAAGATTTAGTCTTGATTACGTAATATTTGGGTGTAAAAGATGTCGTACTGGAAAATATTAGTCCTCTAGGACAGCCAACATTTCTAATCTCTGGATGTATCACACAGCATTCCTTGTCTCTTTCAGGAGCTTGAGCTCCCGATGCTGAAAGTGGCAGCGACGGAGATGGTGTCTGGAGTGTCCGGGGAATCTGAGCAGAAACTGAGAGAATTGTTTGAGCTGGCTGTGGTGAGGCGCCCATTGGAAATAACACTGTGAATTGTTTGTCCTTTTCTTTGCAAAGATTCATACTTTGTTGCTGTGTTTTGAATTTGAGTGAATATTAGTGAGTGAATCTTTATACTGCTGCATACAAGTCATAGTGTCTCCCCTTCTGTGGCCAGAATTCCATTGTACTGTCATGCTGTCATAGAGCACAATGATTACTATTCTGAAATCTTGACAAAAGATAGTTCATCATATCAATGTAAAGTGAGCAACATAAATTATTCACCTATTTGGAGCTGCTTGGCTTGATTTATAAAAATAAAAAAGATGTAAGAGCAGTTTACTGTGTTTTTTGTTGCAAGGGGGTTTTTTTTGCTGTTTTTTGTATAGCATGGAATTTGAGTGAATGCGAGGGACTTAAAACTTTAGGGGTTTAGGTACAAAGTAAGAAATTTTGGACAAATATTGTAAGAGCAGGAGTCAAGTTACGCTTGAAGTCTTGCTTTGGTGCAACTTTCAGACTTAGTAAGAAGGAAAGAGAACTAGACAGGTTGAGATATAATTTTAATTTAAACAAATGCAGATTTTCCTTTTTTAGTATGTGGCTAATGTTTTATTTCATGATGACAGTTTTCTGTTCCTGACCTCTCAGAATGTTCTGGTTTTCCAACTTTATTCTGTTCTTCTACTCTCCCCCACAACTGTATATAGGTGTTTAGAGTATGTTCCTGTATAAAAGGATGCTAAACAGGGCAAAAGGATTGATTGTGAAGCTCTTAGATTATTATGTTTCCGGTTCATACTACATTTTAATTTTTAGAAAGCCCAGTTAAGATGTTATTTAGAATAAAATTAAATAAATGATTGCACAGAGTTTTCAGAAATTACATGTCTTTTGTATGTATAGTGATTGAGGGGAGGTTGCTATAAAAATTATTTTTGAAAAAATGTATTGCGTAAAATCTGTTTAAAAATAAAGTCTATTGCCTTTCTTATAGTCCCTCGCATTCACTTAAGTGGCTTTTCAACTTAACTTTTGTACCAAATTTTTGTGCAGGGGATAAAAAAAGAAATAGTTCCACTGTACCTTATGCCATGTACTGTGGAATCTTTATAGCTCAGTTGCATTTTTTTCCTCTATCAGGTAGAGGAAAAGTGAATGACAACTAGATGGCGCAGTTGCTACCTGATAACACAGAATGCGTGGGTTTTAAAATACACTTTTTTTTTTATATGGGACTTTTTCTGAAGACAATTCTAGCGTTTTCCTTACGTATTCATTTGCACTACTAGTGCTTTTTGAGGATATTAATCTTATGTCAGTTAAACACTATTCTATTACTTACACTAATTATTATTCTATATTTGTGTTGGCTTTTTATGAACATGATGTACATGGAATTTTAGAACACTTGTTGGAGTTGCTCATTTTTATTCTTTGAACGTGGTCAGGCTCTGTTGTAATCTTGAAGTTGGCAGATCATTTTTCATGACCACCTACTGCTCTTCTTGTTTCGTTATGCGTGTAAGTAATACTAGATCTTGAAATTCCACAGCTCTAATGTCACTAACAAAACAAACAAACAAAAAACCCCAGACCTTTCTTGTCTGATTTTCTTTTTTGGACTTAAGCAAGTAAGCAGTGACAATGGAATATTTATGGAAAACATAAAGCAACATAGAGGTGAACTTAAATTTCAAACAATAGGTAGAGACATTTTGAATCTCATGCCTTAATTGTTTCATAGCCTCAGCTCAGCACAGTTTCATAGTCTGGCAGCTCTCCAGACAGTCAATAAGAACAACAGAATTGTTCCAGGACAGGTTGGTAGTGCAGCAGACTTCAGTAACAATTATAGAACAGAAAATCTGAAAAACTTCTTTCTCTCTCATAATACACTGTCAGTGTAATTTTGTAATTACTAATATTTCTTGTTCCTAGTCCAGTGCACCATGTGTCCTTTTCATTGATGAGATTGATGCAATCACCCCAAAAAGAGAAGTTGCATCGAAGGACATGGAGCGGAGAATTGTTGCTCAGTTCCTAACTTGTATGGACGGTCAGTTTCAGGAACATCTGTACTAAGCTAAACTTTCTAATTATCAGGCTCACTGTCTGCTTTCCTTCAGTAGTGACTCGTGGTTACTTTAGTGGAGATAGTGGTAATAATTTTTCGTATTTTGGCACAGTTTACCTGGGGGGTGGTGGGAAGATTCTAATAAATTTGAGGGGTTGTTACTACATTATTTTCACAGTGGTCTGTACAGCATTATATAAGCCTGTCTGTTGTATAAACAGATATAATGGGGAAAGTGTGTCAAATGTCATTTGAAATGCTTATTTTTGCTTCATTGTGCAAAATGCAAATTCTAGGTAGTAGAAATAAGGATGAACAGCAGTTTAGTATGACTGTTGGTTAGTTTATCTCTGCTGTTCTGAGGATTATTGTGTGGCTGCAGAAACAGCCGCATAGATATCAGAACAAAGTTGAGATGGTGAGTAGGAGTACTAACTTCCTTCCTTCCTTTAGACTTGAATAACGTGGCTGCCGCTACCCAGGTCCTTGTTATCGGAGCAACAAACAGACCTGACTCACTGGACCCTGCTCTGAGGCGAGCTGGGAGATTTGATCGAGAAATTTGTTTAGGGATCCCAGATGAAGCAGCAAGAGAAAAGTATGTGTAATAAAGTTTAAGCTTCTTTTTGATTAATTAATAAATAAGGAAATAATGTGTAAGTTATACAAATTAAGGAAAAGTACTTTATTGTGTTTAGTCCTATTTGTACCTGTACACACCTATGGGTCAGCACACACTGAGAAGTCCAGAAGACATTAAGCGTGCATCCAGTCTTTGTCTTGGTAGCTGTGTCTACATTTGGGGTGGTTTCCTTTCTTGTGTGCAAATCTGCTTTTAGCATTACGTTAATGGATTTTCAAATGCCTTAACAGTATAGATGGCGGAATTAAATACATCTTTTCTGTTGTTCAGGAAGTTAACAGTCTGTCTTTGGTGCTCCCTATGTAACTATTAAATCAGGAACATAAATTAAGTATAGCCTGTTTGTTAGTCCTCTCAAGCACGTACCTTAAGCAACAGGCCTAGATTCTTCCATTCCATTCCTCATGGAAATACACCAGTCCGGGCATTAAGCTGAGGTCATCCTGTTTTGTGTAATTGGCCCTTTTTACTCCAAAGATCTGTGACCACCAGACTAGATAAAAATTTTTTTTTTTTGCTTTCTAATTAAAAAGGAACTGCTACTCATTTCCACAACAGCAGAAAACACAGGAAGGGAATTGTGAAAACAGCTGTGGCTTATCTTGTTATGGGAAGGAAAGAAAGGTTAAAGGATAAGTTCCTTCTAGCTCAACTAATCTTATTTCTAGGTTGAAAAAGCAAACTGTTCTGCCTGCAGCATTGCTCACTCTGTGTTGTCAGCACTACTGGCCATACCACCTTTTTTTATTTTTTTTTTTTTTTTCCCCTTCCTTCCCCCCCTCCCCTTCTGGCCATGCTTCCACTTTTTTTTTCCCCCCTCCAGATCTACAGCCCTGTAGTAATTATGTTCCTCTTGGTTGTGGAAAAACATGCAAGTGGTTAGAGGTAGAACTAAAGAGTTGACTGATGAGAGTTCTGATTCTATGATATTCTTAGGTTCATGTTAAAAATATATTCCCAGAAATAGCACTGTTCCAAAGGATAGGAGTTTTGAATGGGAAAGCTGTCATAGTGTGTACAGATTATTCACAAGTTGGAGTGTAGTCACATTCGTTCATAGTATTGTTTTGTACAGTTGTTTGTATTTGTGTTCCTGGAGGTGTAGGCTTACAGGAACTGTTCATTTTATGTTCCTTTTTTAAATTATGCCCCCCCAGCTTTTCTGTTTTGTTTTGGGGTTGCTTTTGCTGGGGGGGTTGTTCCTTTTTTAAAATAAAAGTCGTATAGAAACAGAAGTCCTTACAGTGTGCTGATTTACCACATGAGAAATCAGTCTTGCTGAAGGCATGATTTGAACTGCTTAGCTGTGGTTCTACAGCCTTAGCGGGGTGGAGTAGGATGAGGAAGTGTACCTGGAGATCTTGCTTTACTTGCAGTGCTTTCTTGTGCATGTACAAAGCACATGAAGGAAAATAATATATGTAGGACACTAATTCAGAATGAGCCATTTACAGTTCTTAACTTTTTACACTTTGAGTCACTTGATTAGCTACAGCTGTTGTCAGACAGGTTGAAAAATTCTTGAGAACCAAGCTAATATCACTAATAAAGATTTAAATGAGAGATGATGGCACTTGTTAGTGGGGGAGGGATTTCAGAGTTTTGAATAGTTTAATAACTCGTTCTTTTCATAACTTTTCCGTAGTTACATTACTTGATCTGGAAATAATTTGAACTAGTTTTCATTGGAACTAGAAAGTATATTAAAGATCTTCACTTCTTAGGTTTGTGCTGCCTTTTTAAAATATTTTCCCAATGAAGTGATGTTTTGCTGTTTTAAACAGGTTGATTTGATCCCTCTGCTCAGAGGGATCAAATACTGCAGTATTTGTGCAGTGACACTGGCTTTTGTCTTTCTTTTGAATATTCATGTAGTTTTCAGTTGTCCTGGGCTCAGAAGAACAGCAGGAAGTCTTGGTGGACCTTGAAGGAGGTTTTTAAAGCTTCAGCCTTGATACAGAGTGAAAAAAAACCTCCCATTTAAAAAAAAGTGTGAAGCATAGCGCTTCACTGTAGTTACATAGAGCTGTTTTGTATTGGTGATGCAACTGCATAGGTGGGTGTAACTAGGTTTTGAATGAGGATGAGGTAACACACAAGGTGTACACAGAAGCTGTGTATTGCCTATTAGAAATTTTACTGGGGATGCAGGAAATATCTGCAGTTATATTCTACCGACAATGGTAAGGGAAAGATACTGAAGATTAAAAGGCAGAGCTCCTCACACAGTCTGATTTTATTTGCTCCTTGCAGAATAGTTTGTTGTGGATGTTCTTCAATAAATACATAAAAGTGGGATGGAACAGACAATGCAGCCTAAGGTTAGGAATACAAGGTTAAATATCTCAGTGGATAACTTGTGTGCGTCTCTGTGGTACACTCTGAGATCTACTCTGTCAATTGTGAAGCATAAACTAAGGTTTAAAGAATCTATAATATGTAGGTTCACCAAAACTAGCTTTTACCCACTGATTGACATTGCTTGGTTGATGCTGTTGGTTTTCGTTTAAGAACTGAAAGGAAATATATAGCATAGTTTTGTGGGTTTCGGTGTTGATTACTTCCTAGTTGAGTGAAAACTGTTCCCACTATACTACTTCAGTTCATGTGGACTGAAAGAGACCTTAAATCAATACCGTTTGTTTTCATATGAAAATAAAAAAAGCCACAGCTTCATCTTTATTTTGTTGTTCTTTTTCTCCCTACTTGATTAGAATTCTTCGGACTTTGTGTCGAAAACTTAAGCTCCCAGAGTCCTTTGAATTTTGTCATTTAGCACGGCTGACTCCGGGTTATGTAGGTGCTGACCTGATGGCACTTTGTCGTGAGGCAGCTGTGTGCACAGTGAACAGGGTCCTGATAAAATCTGAGAAGCAGAAAAGGAAACACGTACACGCTGGAGGAAACACAGCTGAAGAAAGCATGGGAATAGAAACAGACATCCTGGTGGAAGAGGATACCAAACAACTAGAACTTCCTCCTAAGGTATTTGCTCCTTAAAGCATGTGCCTCTAATATCTTAAGAATTGAGCCATTTTATAGTTGTGAAAGTCATCGCTCATAAATCCTTAAACATCTGTGGCCAACGTAGTATTAAATTTAGATTTAGAAATATTAGTTCCTAAGCCAGAAGCTTAACTCCTAGTGACCCATATAATGGGTCTGAATAAGTGGCTCCCAAAACCCACACCTTCTAAAAATCATGTTAATGTTTTATACAAGGCGTGGTTTTTTCCTTGGGTTCTTCGTCGTCGTTGTTTGTGTTGTGTTTTTTTTCTGGCAGACCAGAGGTTACAATAGTGGCTATATCTCTTCAAAAGTGCGTTGACTGTAAGAGAATTGTAACAATATCAGACTTGCACTGAGTTTTTACTAAGCTGTTTGCTGTGCCCTCAGTGAAATACCTATTATGATGATCTATTATTAACTGGTATACTTACAGTTAGCCAAAGTCTAGAAGTATTTATGCAGTCTACATTTTCCATCCAGCCATGTGATTACTTGGGGTAAATCACATGTGGTGTCTGGTACCTATAGCAAGTTTGAGGAAGAGGTTTCTATCCAGTAGAAAAGTTGGGTTAGCAATGTGACTTGAGCTGCAGAGAAAGTATCTGTTAATGTGCAGTACAGCTGGGATTCTGTTGCAGAAAATAGCATTTCCAGTGCCAGAATTATTCTGTGGCCCAAGTAACATGCTGCGGTCAGTGAACCAGAACATCATATATAGAAATTGTTGGCCCTACTTCTGAAAATTTGGAGTGTGTATGTGCTTTCATTATGCGTAGGCTTCCTAAAGATTTGTCTGGAAAAGTAAAACAAAGTGGTTTTAAATCCACATTGACAGTCCTTCTAAAACCAGAATCCGTGTACAAAGAAAACTGTTATTGTAATTAACAAAAACCGGTGTAAAAAGCTGTAGTAAGCCTTTGTATTAGAATAACATAATCATACTGCATACCTCCCAGTGTTTCCTGCGGCCTTGTGTAGCCAAAAGAAAGCGGGGAGGGGCAGGTAGTTGCAGCTTTTATCAACATCACCATGATCAAAGGGGTTATTGAGGATGAGGAAGTCTAATCCTAACAGAGCCGTATTTTGATAGCTGGCAGGAGGTTGACATAGTCTAATACAGGGTATTGTCATTAAAACCGTTATATTATGTTTATAATGGAAAAATAAGCATACAAAAGCTTTAAAAATCATTCACACAATTCAAGTAAACAAACCCAGTGGTCTCGGCTATTTCAGAGTTTCTCTTAATGGTTCTGTTAAAAAGAGGAGGGAGGGCTTAAAAGGAGTATTAGCCACTGTAAACACTTCTGTTTCTTTGTGGTCAGTTGTAGAGCTATCTTAGTTGCAAGAAATAGGAAGCGATACTTTTCCCATATACTGCTGTAGGAAAAATGGGGAAACTTAACAGAGTTTTTACAATATTTTTTTTTTTTTCCCTCCCTCCATCTTATAATGAAAATCCTGGTATAGTTTTACTTGTGGTGCAGTATCAGTTTGCTTTGATACTGCCTTTCCGTATTAGAACTGGGATGTATTTATGTTGTGAAGGTATAAAGTTCTTTGATCAAGTATTTGCTCAGATTCCCCAATAAGGAACTGATTGGGGAAATTGGAACGTACCTGCCTGGGGCACTGTGGTCTGCAAGATGGGACAGTGTTGAAAAGCATTACCCTGTATCTCTGTTCTGCTTTCCCAAACTTTATCAGGGCCTGGTTACAAAACCAGGTCTAATCAGCCTGAGGAAATGAGTTGATGACTTGAAATCAGGTTATGTTAAATAAGTATATAATCTAAAAGTGTGTGTTAAGAGTTTTAAAGGTTTATATGTAACTGAATGTTCTGCAAATTGCTGAAATTGTGCTGTTCAGCAGAGCTGCTCACTTTCTCTTGAGAGCAATTTCTTACTAAAACCAGAATTAATACATATAATTAATACATATTTTGGAAATTTCAGCATGGAAAGAACTTTCTCCTAATCAGTGTGCGAGAAGCATTAGGAAAATTTGAAGACAAAATACATGTGCTAGCTCTGTTTCTGTAGTATCTAAATCAAGATTGTAGTCTGTCAGCTCAGTGCTTTCACAAGCATTAAATGTACGTAGTGCTTTCCTGGAATATTTTTATCATTAATGTCAATTTTTAATGTTATTTTACATATTTTATGTGTATTGTACATAATAGTTTGTTTTATAGTAATTAATATTACAGTTGAAGAAAGTATTGCTTTGAAAAAGCCCTTAAAAATGGTTCTTAAAATCTAATCCAGTGCATAATCTTTCCCTCTCCCTTTCCATGTACCCTAAGGATGAATTGCAGAGACTTCTGGATTTGCTGAAGAAGCAAGACCCCTTGCCTGAGGAGCAGCTGCAGAAGCTGTGCATTGAGATGAATGATTTTATTGTTGCACTGTCATCAGTGCAACCCTCTGCCAAGAGAGAAGGCTTTGTCACAATTCCTGATGTGACATGGGCAGATATCGGAGCCCTGGAGGATGTTCGGGAGGAGCTGACTATGGCAATATTGGTATGTCTCAACCTTACTTTCAAAGACTTTTTTGTGCTTCCCCTATGCAGGAAATAAAACTATGCTTCTTTGTTTTTTAATATTTATTTAAGGTATAATGTGCTGCCCATGAGTTCTAACATGCTACAAAGTAGAAATTTTGCAACATCTTCACTTAAAATAGTGATACTTCTGTACTTTGCTTTCAAATTTGTTACAAGTCTGGTGCATGTATTCAATGTTTCACTTATTGTATTCATGTCTTCAGTGTTCAGTATGTTCATTATTGCTGAATCTTAAGTATTCTAAAAGTTTTGTACCAATGACCTTAGTTACACAACTGCCACACAAAGAATTGGAGACTACTTAGCTGGAAGGTTAGCAGTCTTGCTGCCAGTCAGAGGGATACTTAACAGTAGCACCTTAAGATGAGAACTAGGTAAATAAAATCGTTGCCTCTGAATAATGATTCTCCAGTTTTGGGGTACTTATCAGTGCAAGATAATAAGATGCTGCTCCGCTGTTTATTCTTTTAGCCTATAAAGAATTGGAATAAAGAACTTGCTTATGAATGATTTTTCATCCAACTGTAGCTGAAATGAAAAGTTTCATGTTAGCTTTTTGTCACAGATAATTATGATAATTTATTTTATAGGCACCTGTGCGAAACCCAGAGCAGTTTAAAGCTCTGGGCCTGACTACTCCAGCTGGTGTGCTGCTTGCAGGGCCTCCTGGGTGTGGCAAAACACTGTTAGCTAAGGTAACACATTTTCTAAACATGTTTAAAAATACTGGAGAATCTTCTTGAAGTGGATGTTTTTGTAGGAATGCCTGAATCTGGATGATACTGCCAGAAGTTGGGCGTTTGCACCACTTCTCATCAGAAAATTAAATTTGGGCCTCTGTGCTAAAGTTATTTGATTTTCTTGTCATAAAGTTACGATTATGCTTGAATTTTGCATGAATTTACAATTATGCTTACGATTTTGCTTGAATTGAGAGGGAATTACTGCAAAACTTGAAAGAATGAAGTTGGTTACGAAGAAAACGGCAAAGATGGGAAGAAACTCTATTAGATAACCACTTCTATGGAATATTTCACTGTAACTAAATTATATATTTGGAAGTAATCTATCCTCTATTATATTTATGTATTTTTATTTGTTATATTTACCTTACTGAAAATACTTTTGTTTTCCTTCTCCTCGAGCATTTCAGTTCTTATGGCCTCCCCGTGTAAATGCAGATAATCATGCAAGTTTCCAGATTGTCACTCATCTTTTGTCTTCAAATGCTCTTATGTAGTTGAATATATCTTCTTAACTCCCGCTAATTATTGAGAATTCTTCAGCTAATATGCGGGAAGGGGGTGGGGTGTGAATCTGGAACACTGCCTTATTAAAGCGAGAGAACACCTTGCTAAATTCCCCCTCCCCCTCTTAATTGCGTGTAATTATACTTTGTACTGTTTTCTGTATTTTACAAACTGTTGATAACTATGCTCCTTCCCTTAAGTTTGTCTATTGCTCCATGGACAGAACCAAAGAAAACATGAAAAATGTGTGGTTTATATATACATCTGTCTTTCCCTTTTTGATAGGCCGTGGCAAATGAGTCCGGACTGAACTTCATATCTGTGAAAGGTCCTGAACTGCTAAATATGGTATGCACTAATCATTGTGCTTTTGTTATTTATGGAATTCTTGTCCAAAGCGTGGGGCAAGCAAAATTCCTGATAATTACACAACTGATACTGGTGCAACTGAAGTTGCCTCATTTAACCTCTGCTTAAAGTTTTAGTAGTGAAGTTTTTCATGTGAAAAGAAAAAAGAGCTATCTGGCTAGTTTAAGTATATGTCTTGGTTTAAATTACCTGGCAGATGGAGCCTTTGTAACTGAAGTAGGATTTCTAAATGACCAACTAGATGCATCATTGCTTTTTTGTAGATCAGGAAAAAGAACAAAAATTCAAATCTACAGTGAGAACAATTGCTGATCAGTAACTGCAAATCAGAAGCTTTCACTAAGCAAAATAAAACTTTCAACTTCCTAGTTCGGAAATGTGTTTTGCCAGTCACTTTAGCTTCTTAATGGAAGTTTGAAACCTTGGAAAGCAATGTGTTTTGTTTTGGTTTTTTTTTTTTTTAAGTTGATGGAAGTGATTTTTTTTTTTAAAGATTTTAAATGTTAACAGATAAAAGTTCTGTAGTCTGAGTTTTTGAAGCACTGGACTTAGAAGTGTTGTGATTATAACTTTAGTTGTGATATAACTGTGATATAACTTCTAGAGTTAGGAGAATGTGTTGAACTGAGCAAGGTGGCTGCAGCCCACATCTCAGAAGACCACGGCAGTTGCCTGTTTATCAGTAACGTGGAAGCTAAAACCAAAATACGGGATTTTATTATTCTTTTTCCAAACTTTTTTTTTATGTGTACTTCAAGTACTGATACAGGCAAGAAATATAATATAAGCTAATGAGGAGTCCTACTTCCTTGTGGAGTAAAGAGAAAATGCCTGGCTGTGATTCAGAGACTGTGTTAAGACATAAATTGTATCAAAACACGTTTGGAAAAAAATGAAGTGTTTGCATTTACAACTTGGCAGCCCCGGCCCCTGCAATTTGCCATTCAAAGTGAAATTCTGGCTTACTTTTCAGTTCCCTACTGCCACCCCCCCATCTTCAGGCAACTACTATATGAACTTCAGATGTTCATTGTGTTCACATTGCTCACTGGGTTTGTTTATGAACAGCTGAAGAACAACAAGGTCCTTAATGAAGATTGTATTTGTTAATTCTCATCAGCAGGATGATGGCAAGTTAGATTTATTCCCCAGAAAGGAGGAATTCTATTAAACTCTGAATGTACTGCAAACCGTCAAATGTGAGCTAGTGACAATTAGTTCCCATGTAAATCTTCATCACTAAGGAAATAGAGATAACGACTGCTCTGAGAAGTAAACTGGTTAGCAGGTTCCCCCTTGCAAAGCACCTCAAATAGTGTTTAAAACTGACCTTTTTTTTCCCCCAAGCAAAATCTTTCATGTCTTACATTGTTTTGCTGTGATTTGTCATTTGTTTTAGTATGTTGGTGAAAGTGAACGTGCTGTACGTCAGGTATTCCAGCGTGCCAGGAATTCAGCCCCTTGCGTTATATTTTTTGATGAAGTTGATGCTTTGTGCCCTCGGAGATCTGACCGTGAAGTGAGTCCCTCTTAAAATATCTCCATAAATAAATTATCTCAGTTGCAGCTTTTGTGGCATTGCGCTAGCAACAGAAGTACCTGGAAGGGTGCTACATTCAGTATCTCCCAAAAAAACCAACCCGATAGGCTTTCTCACTTTTGAGGAAAAATATGTTGGTCAAAGTTTATAAAGCTTAATGCTTTTTTAGTATCTATGTATATATGGAAAATAAAATCCAGAGAATATGTGTATATCCACCGACTTGGCTGTGTAGAGCCGTAGGAAAAGACGAAGGAGTGCAGTTTAATATCGTGTTTAATTTATGGCCAAATCCTGATACCTGCATGCAACTATAATGCTCACGTGAAGTATGTATTGATTTGAACAGTGTGAACTGGGTCATGGAAATATTTGAGGCGGGAGCGTAAGTGGAGTGCATTGGACTTCAGAGCTGTTCCACCCATGAAGTTTTCTCTGTACTGATTTTTTTGTTTTGGAATAAGAACTACCTACACCTAGAATTGACTTCTGCTTTTGGGGGGGGTTATTTTCTTAGCACAAACTGTTCATGTGTTGGAAGGAAAGCTGCTCTGTTTTTTATGCAGAGGAAGTGCGTCTGTTTTATGATACTGTACTGGTGCATGTATCTTGATGGCTGAAAGAAAAGATGCTTTCTTTCAACAGACAAGTTGAGTACAGTGCTGTTCAGATATTGCCATCAGTGACTTTCACAGAAAGACTGTAGTTCCAGTCTGTAAGAGAGAGGAAGTTTCATCAACTGTTTTTGAATCGTACCTTGTCTTCTGAATTTGCGTACTTCACTTCCTATGAAAGATACCTAAGCTGAAAAGTTCAGACTTGACTTCTTGAATGTCCTGAGGTGGTGGTTCCCACAGAGCCGTAAAAGAAGGTGTCCAGTACTAGGTACCACAGTAGGTGTAGATTGGTAGCCAAGGAGGGGGGAGCGAGTGTGCTTTGGCCTCACTATATTTCACTTCTGTGGTGGCAGCAGCAGGCAGCAACTTGGTGCCTAGAAGCCCACCCCTGCTCTTCACAGCCTCCTTTAACCATGTAGAGGTACTGTCTGGGCAGGAGACCGGTGACTGGCTCAGGCTGTAATACTGGTGACAATCCTTGGGATTCATAATTGAAACTCAGGTCTTGAAAAGCCAATGGAAACACCAAATACCCTATGTACATTTTCAGCACATACAAAAATATAAATCCACCTACAGATAATTAGAGTATGTTTAAAATAAAACAGTAACACTTAGAACAACATTCTTGAAAATCATCAAGCGGTTTTACTGCATAATTGAACCCTTGTTCTCCAACTCCTGTGCGTGCGTGCTATATCTCTCTTTCTCCCCCC
>NW_008824051.1:4821963-4853679 GCF_000699105.1 Pygoscelis adeliae
CCCCCCCCTCTAAAACAAAATTCAGATTAAGCTATTGAGTTTGGTTATAGGATGTCAGTATTATGGAGTTAACGTTTAACTATGAGTAGCTCAGCTGCTGAAAGTATTGTTTCAGAGGTTTAAATATTTGGAGAACTTCCCCCGCCCCCGCCCTAAGCCTAAATATTGAGAAGTTTTGGGTGTTCTTGTTGAGATAGATATTTATACTAATCATTCTCCCATCTATATGTACTACTTTAAGTGAGTCCTCATCTTTAATGGGAAAGAAAAGGTTTGCCACATGCTAAAATGTGTGGTGGGTGTATAGGAGCTAAGATTATGATAGTAGAAATTCAGAATGCAGCTACATTAAAAGTGCGAAAAGGAAACTTTTTCTTTGAATAGTATTTCAGGGCAGGGAGCTAGTAGATTTCTTGTTTCTTTTACTTTGAAATATTCACATTCCCACTGTTTCCTCAATTTTGTTGACAAATTTCTCCTTTTAAAGTCAGGAGCCAGTGTCCGAGTAGTTAACCAGTTACTCACAGAGATGGATGGTCTGGAGAATCGTCGTCAGGTTTTCATTATGGCTGCCACAAACAGGCCAGGTAAGGACCCAAAAATAATAAACTGGAGAAATCAAGCGTCATTGGTCTCTTCTAATGATATCATGTGTTCTTACATGTTTGAATTCTATAACTAAACTTGTTCTGTACTTAAAATTACAGTGTCTCCTCAAATCCAAACCTTTTCTGATCAATTAGTCTGTTCCACATTCCTGTGACAGTGTCAGATGAAGCAATATCTTTAAAATGTGTCTTAATTAGCACCTGATGCCATTGCTGTAAAATGCTTTGAAAGACCTTTGACTTAATTGGACTTTGGATTATCTCCTTGGAACATAAAAGAACAAAAGAGAACTAAAACATAAATTGTATATTTTTTGCTGCTTGCATTGGTTTTCTATTCAAAGCAACCTTACAGTTTTCTGCTATTTTTAATTCTTTTTCCCTTGACACATCTGTGTCATGTTAAATCATTTTTCTGTTTGCTTATCTTTTACTTCCTGGGCTTCAGGTTCCAAACTTGGTTCCCTCAGCCTGAACGTACTGTGCTGTTCCCTCATGTTCTGTCAAGCTTTGATATTGACTACTGTCTGTGCTCCCGTGCTGGCTCTTCAATTTTTGGTAGCCTTTGCAATTCCTGCAGCATCTTCTTATTAAATAAGCCAAACACGGACACGTACTTTACAAACATCATGTGTTTTACAACCAACTTTCTGCCTTTTTTTTTTTTTGTATTATGGAGAAGTCTCGTGTTTTATACATAGCAAGAAACTTGTGTCTTCCTGAATTTGAACTCCATCTAGATGCTGAGAGTTAGAAGTAAAGGAATTTGCTGTCAGTGTAGAAAAAAACATAGGCATGAAGATGTTGCACTTCCTGGGTTATGAACATTTTTCTGAATATTGCAACTGAAATTAAATACAAGGTTACTAGTCTATCTTGGTAAAACCATACTGGTGTAGGTACTAGAATCTTAGAAAGAACCTTTGCGCCCAGAGCACTTATTTGGTAAATTACTGGTAACGACAAGACACAGTTAGTTGTTTCATACATATGTGTGTGTATTAAGTCAGGACAAGATGTAGAATTGTGATGAGAAATGGCTTAACAGGGAAAAATAGTAGCATAGCTACTTTTGGATATAAATTGGAAGATGAGAAAGTTAAAATATTTGACAGATTGCTTGGGTCCTATAGATCAAGGAAAACTTGGTCTGAAATCACCTAAAATAACCAACTATGAGGTGGTTTTGGTTTTTTCCAATGGTCAAAAAAATTTAAAGATTTTGAGGAAAATTTTCCTGCCTCTTGAATTCTTTGTGCCATGACCATTGCATCAAGCCTTCTACATGGTGAAGTATGAGCAGTAGATGCTTAAATCTATATCTGCTTGTAGAAATTCTTTGATTTGAAGTGGTAAACTGTTCCTGAGGTGAGCTGGGTGATTCTGACCTGTCTAATCCAATATAGAAAAGAGAATAAGGTTATACAATGTAGCACATCTATATATAGATACAGCTGGATGCACCAAGGGTGTTAGTACTAGTGTCGTCATGTTGCCTTGGGAAAGAGAGCTCGCACTAAATTAGTTAGGCTAGTGCAAGTATTTGTAACAAGCAGCCTTATTTGTCAGTGTTTCTCAAGGGCTTCGTATCTAATTGCTGATGACAGTAAACTCATTATCTCTGGTAGCTTGGGCTGTGAATTCCAACACTTTTGAAGTTGAGGAAACATCCAACTTGACTTCCTGCAGTGCCACGCCAGGTGTACCACGGGTATACGTGGGGCAAATACTTTTAGGGCCAGTGCGTGTACGTGGCACTGGTCTGAGCTAATGACTCCTCTCGTAGAGGCAGCTGAGTGCAAGTAGTTTAGTAGCTTTACAAGGGCCAGTTTAGAGTCAATGTTGCTCAGATGTTAATTTCAAGATATGAATACTTGTGTGTGGCAGGTTTGTCCTAATTCCCGATTTTGCTGGGTTTAGATTTAGACTGATTCAGTACTTGCTTATGGGTCTCATTTTCATGCATATATGAACTAGACATCTGTGCAATTGTTAATCCATCCCTTTATAAGACTTATACTGGATGCAGTTTTACCATTATGTTGGTTTAAAGTACCTCTGTAATGGTTTGGGGATTTTTTTTTTTTTTTTTTTCAGTTTTAAAAAGTCACTGTTGCCTTGTTCAGCTGCAGTGGTAGATGTACTGTTCTACTATACCGGAATAGTTAAAATCACAAAACTTTCCTGAGTAATGAGGGTTGAACTAATATTTGAGGGAAGCTGGGAAATTTGTAAGGCATGAACTCAGTGGTGTGTTACTAGCCAGTGACATTGATGAAAAAAGTGAATTTGAGGTAAAAATGCCAAACGTGAAGAAAATGCAAAGGCAGGGATAACAAATATAATCAAATTGAAGGGTATAAATGTATCTGTAAATGGAAATGAATTGTATCTTGATAAAGGAGTTGTTTTGCCAACAAGACAAAATATTTTTTTCTGAATGGCAAAGCTTGGCACATCCAACTTTTGCTAGAGGAGGTAATTATCTGTGCAGTTTGGGTAGGATGGATCTCTTGCTTCAGAAGGATATCAGCTGTGTGTATGAATAACACTTTGGATAGGTTTAGACTGCAAACTTCTGCTGTGATATCTGCATTTGTCAGTGTGAAGAAATCTATCGTTTCCAATTGATGCAGCTTTTATCAGAACAACTTTTACTGAAGTTGTGGTTAAATTGGGGAAACTGATTTCTCTCTTGTGTAGTTTATTCACTGTTTATGCGGCTTAGGAAGAGGTGCAGTGTTCACCAAATTAAATTTTGCTAGTATGGTCTGGGTACTTAATAGGAGCATGCTGCAGGTAGAGAACAGTGAAGTCTATGCTCGTAAAGCACTCTTACCACCCAAAGAACTAAATGTCCAAGCAGAGACTTGCAGGAGAACCATAGCTTATACTGGCTAATATATTTAGATGATTCCCGCAAACAATAAAAGTTGTGGTGCCTGAAAAGGTCTTTTGCTTATAAATCTGACATTTGTATGAAAGATTTTTTTCTGTCATAGTTATGTTGAATAGGGGTGCTGGGGCGTTGTGTAATATAAATCTAAATAATATATGTGTCCCAGCTGAACTTCTTGAAATCTTCCACTGGGCTAGTATTGTGAAGTGTGAGATCTCATCTTTTTTTAATCCATGTTAGTATAATTTAATGGGAGACAAAATGGTTTTTCAAGATGCTTCTTTTTTAGAGTGGTTGCATGCATGGTAGCTTTTATAGTTGGTTGCTGTTACTGTTCATGACTGTTAGGGTATGTTGTCAGCATTGTAGTCTCAGAGACCATCGTGCCAGAAGAAGAGTCTTCTCTCATAAAAATAATATTATTATTATTATTATTATTATTATTATTATTATTATTATAAAGAATAATAGTGGTAACAGTGGCTCAACCAGTTTCGGCATCAAGGTATGTTCCTGGCACAGTTGTTCCAGTGAGGTGTTGGCACCTGTGACAAAGTATTATTGTGAAATGGTGGTGTTTTGTATACCCCATGGCTGAAGACTACTGAATTATTTTTTTATAATAGCCTTTAAGGACTTGGAACACTCTAATTCCCGTTTTGCCAAAAGGGCAGGCACAATAGATTGGTTCCTTTGTTTATCATATACAGTCTGCAAGTGGTAATTCTTATTCTGGCAGTGCTGAAATAAGCCTTTGTTCTGTCCTTAAAAGCAGGATATTTGGATGTTTTTTGCACTTACTCAGTGACTTTGAAAGTCCTCTGTAGATCTTTCTTGACTACTGCTAAATTAGCAGGGATGCAGTATTCCCAACTCAATCTCTTTCCACCTAAATGCAGAACCAATGTCAAACTTTGTCTGAAAAGGATTAAACTTTTAAAGCACTCAATCTCATTAAAAAGAGAGAGAGGGGGGGAAAAAGAGGCGGAAAGTCACGTCCTGTTAGAAACTTTATGGGTCAGAATAATTATATTCTCTTTCAGTCTACTTCCTTCCCCAAATCCGAGACTAAATACTTACAAAACCACCAAGTGCTACTGTTAACTAAGGTCTGTAATTTCCCACAATTTTCCAGTTACCAGTGTGAGTTTCAGTACTGGATACCGCTGCTTTCTGCTCTTCTCTTACTTCCCCAGGCTTTGAACATTTATAAACTCTTTAGAGAAATGCTGACCAAGGCATCAGCAGCATTTACTATGGGATCTAAGGAACTGTATGTAACCTAAGGAAACGGACAAGAAATCAGTGAAACACTACAAACTGATAGTGATTTAAGCTTGACTTAAATTGTGATGATGCCTTTGCTTTTACTCATGGTCTTTTTTCTCTAGCTTTTTAAAATCAATTTTTGCAAAATTCCCCTTCTACTGTTTATCTTAGAGCACGGTCCTAGTTTCAGTGAGTTCTGTTTTTCTTTAGCAAGTTTATGTTAGTTTTCTAGAGCTATTCACCTGAACCACATGTTTTGAAACACAGTAAAAAAATAATCTTTGGTCTGACAATAGTTACAGTTTTGGTTTGGGGTTTTTGTGTGTTATGTTTACATGTTGCTGAATTAAAGGCAAGATAAGATCTAAGAAAAGCACCTCATAAGTGAGGCATGGAACAACTTCTTTCATCATAGTTCTAATTCACACAAATTATATTTCTGCATTTCACCAGCCCTTGAATGTTATGTGTCTTTCGCAGTAACTTCAGTGGAGTGCGTTTGTTGTGTAGGAGCAGAGTTGTTAACTGCAGTGTTCATGTGGAGTTTCAGAAAACCCGTTAGGGCTTCTGAGCCTATGTTCCAGAACGCCACGAATGTGAGGACCTAGATCTTGTGTACTTCAAACACAATTGTAAAAGCTGTAGTGAGTATAGAATTTTGATGGACTCAGCACAATAGTCGTTGTTGCTGGTATGCACTGAACTTTCATAAACGTTGTTGACTCTTGCACAGTTGAGATAAGATGTGAATAATCAACTGGAAATGAGTGTGAGACTAGTAGATTTTTATTATAGGACAATAGAATGTCACATTATAGGGATGCATGCAAAGATATTTTCAATAGAATGTAGTGAAGAGGTTAAAATTTTGCGGTAGTTTGGAGAGCAGTGTAGCAAACTGAAATATTACATAATTCTCTAGAGGCAAGTACCTGTTTTAACCTTTAAAAACAAAGCAAGGAATGGATGTACTCTAAATGTCATCTTATGCAATTTTGCCACATTATTTGGAAAATGGTACCTACTGTCTTCTAAGGACGTAGTCAACACCATTGACTACATCAGAAAACCAGGACAGAAAATGATTAACTAGATATTTCTCTTAATAGAAGTATATTCTGTCCGTGAGACAACTGCTTGGAAAAGAAGTGTTGTGTGTTATCACGTTTGTGTTTCACTTCACTTTCAAACTTGAGAGGTAATAATAGGCTTTGAAAGAGGTATCTATGATAACTACCTTAATTTCATTAAAATGTTAAATGTATCTAAAATCAGTTGACTCTCTTCTGTTTAGATAAGTTTCAAGGTAATAGATGTGGAAAGAACATTATAATTTATCAGGATGGAATGCTTTGAAATTCCTAAAAGGGGAGCATTGTTCAGTTCTTTAAAGAGATATGAAGTGCATCTAATGAGTGAGTTTGACCCATGAGTAAATACTAATTTCTGTGTTATGTGACTTGAATTTTCAAGAACTCCAGGCCCAGGCCTGAACCAGCGGAGTGAAGTGAATTGACTCATAAGGAGATGGGGAGTGTAGATCTGTTTTAAATTTTGGTATCGTCGTCTTGTAAACCACCGTTACTGCAGCTTATTGAGTTAGTATGAGTTCTGGTAACCCTTTGAACATGGATAGTGTAGTCATTTACATATGAATGGATGAACGCATCTTTAGACCGGATCGCTAACTTTGTATTGTTGGACAAATAGCATGGCAAGTGCCATGTTCTCAGCATGCAAAATGGAAACAGTATTTTCCATATCAAGCTTAATATTTTTAAAGAGCTTTTGAAACTTTAGAACAGGGAAGTTACCAAGTGCATGGTGTTGTAATGCAATCCCTATTGAGAGTATTTGTTTTGATGTTTGTAATTGATCTGTTGAGTGAACTTTGTCATGTCATCTTAATAATGTGGCAAGACTTCCGTCCACAGAGACACAAAAACAGGAAAGTGCACTTGTGCCAAAAGCAAGATAAGGTTTAATATAGCACTATGCACAGACGTATAAGAAAGATGTTTTTGTCTGGGTCTGCCATGGCAGGGATCCTGTTTAACCCTTGTTTCATCTGGTCTGGATTAAATTAATACATCAATTTCTTCATTTTTTTTCTCACCATTCTTGTCACATTCACAGTAGCTGATTTTTGTCTACATAGATGCCTCTGGCCATGACTGCTGTATCTTGGGGAAAAAAAAAATTGCTTTTATCCAAGAAAGAGATAGCAGAACAATTTTTAATGCATACATCTCATTCTACTTTTTGTCCTTTAAGCATAGGTGAGAGAGTAACTTGAACAAAACTATGCACATCTTTAAAAAGTGAATCAAGAATACATTGTGGTAGGATCAGGTAGCTGGAGTCTTCAGAGTTAAGCAAACTTTTTTCATTGCAAAAAAGGGGTAGCTGTGCTTCCATGCTCCTGTTTTGGGGTTTGGGTGGGGGTTTTTTTGGCTTTTTCTTTTTTTCTTCTAAACATCTGTCAGTAAGGATTAACAGCTTAACTTTTCCCAGTTCTTTTACCTTTGCTATACATGAATGCATGTAGTTTGTCTGTTAGCTACATTTTGTCAAGAGGATGTAATGATTGTAAGGATGTTGACAGCTTCATTTGGAGTCCTTGATAATTTCCAGCTTAAGACTTAGGTGTAACTTTCAACTGTTACTTTTGGATAAGGTGCTTGCAATAGCTACCTAACACATCTATAGAACTGACAGACTTTGAAAAAGTCTGTTATACTAAAAGTATGGTTTTCTTTATGTCTTCTGTGGGTGCTTTTGTGACTTTGCTATTCATATTACTGTAGTATGTAGGATACGGATTATTAGAATTCCTTAGTGAAATAGAGCAAGTAATACCATCATCGTTTTTAATAGATGGGGAAATGGGGCATCAGGAGGCATTTAGAAACATCATCCAGGCAGTTCATGCTGAAATATGGACAGGAATCGAGGTCTTTCCCAGGTTATATGCCCCGTTTGTATCTGTTGTAATACCAATGGTCCTTCGTACTTATATCCTGACTTACTGTTCGTGGAAGTTCAGTATTGAAGCCTGTGGTGCTAAAAGGCTGCTAGACATTTCTATTACATTTAAGCTTTGAATGGCTTTCTAGAAACATTTGTGATGATTTTTTGTTTCTTACTTCTCCGCATATAATAAAATTTGGAGTCTGTAGTTCTTCCTGGGACACAAAATCTGTACTTTGCAGCTCTATTTTGTGTTTTCATGGGTTTCCTGAAAACTATTTTACCATTCAGGAAATTAATATGTAGTAGAAATGCAAATGACCAGTAAAATTAAATTTACATATGGGTGCTTATGATTGGCCCTATGTGCTTGTTATTCTTAATTTATCACTGTGCCTTTCAAGCAGATTCGCAATGGATAATATGGGTAGAGTTCCTTCCAGTAGAACAAACGGGAAGCATTTTTTTCCTTTGTTATGAATTAATGTGGAATTCCTCACTTTTGACTGTGCTAGGTATGACAGTAAAAATGTTCTAGTACTGTATTGCCAAAGACAGAGTTGTTTTCATTTGTGAAGAGTTGAAACTGGTATTTCTGAGCCATCTTTGAGCAGATGTGGCTTAACTGTACTAGGTAATAGAGGCTTCTACTTGACAGAGATGAAACTATTTCAGGCAGCTATTTTAATGGTCAGAGCTTTACATCACGGCACAAATGCTTCTTTGAATCTAGGTACAAGTATGCATATATTCCTTCTCATGTGTACACTTTCCTAAGGGTGTATCTCATTTCTGGATAATTTTGTCTTTTTTTTTTTTCCCCTTCTTTTCTCCTCCCTAAGATATAATTGACCCAGCTATCCTGCGACCTGGTAGACTGGATAAAACACTTTATGTGGGTTTGCCACCACCTGCAGATCGACTTGCTATTTTAAAGACCATCACCAAAGTGAGTATTTGGAAATAAATCCTTATCTTGAAGCTTGGCAGAATGATTTAATACAAATTTTACAGAGAATTGCAGTTTCCTGTCTCATGAAACACACGAGGTCATAAAAATAAACCATCAGCCACATCTGCTGTTAAACCTGCTCCGAGACTGCAAGGGGTTGATAAATCTTGTAAGGCAAACCTGTTAAACGTAGAAACTGCTGCCTTTATAGTCACAGTTTGAACAGATTTAATTAAAAGATTCCTATCTGTGTGAGTAATGGGCCTAGAAGTGTTTTGTAAGCTTTTTGGGGGGGGTTCCACACATTCACCAAAATGATTCACTAGCTTCAGCTGTATTTGCTCAACAGTAATTGTGACACTTAATTGCCCTTAGGATTAAAGGAAGCTTGTGATGATAGAGGTTGTAGGTCAAAGTAAATGTGAAAATGTAAAATACCTGCCTTCATGGGTCCTCCCCGTGGTTAGTGGCACATTCTGCCACTTCAGAGATTTGGATTATAGAATTCTATTTGAGTATTTCTCTAAGTACAGTACAACAGTAATCAAGGTCTTAAAGAAGGAATATACAAAGCATTATGAATTACTCAGATATTTCCTACTTTTTCCAGTAGATCAGCATTGATTTGTTAAGAGCAGGTGTCCTATCAGACTTTTTTTGAGCTGCAAAGGAGACCAAGTCTTCACTATAGAGAAAAGATAGCACTGTATTATGAAAAGTGTGGCAAAAATTATTTAGCAAATTTGTAAAAAAGATAATTCAGACTTGCGTAAGCATGAAGTTGTGGTGTAGGCAATAGTTAATCCTATAGGAGAATTCAGAAAGTGAGAACTCAATTCAAGCATGTCCTTTCATACCAAAATAGTTGTTCAAAAGTCAGGGGCTCATTACAAATTCAGGATGTTAGACTTCCCTTCATTTGTTCTATGGATTACTTCATGGAGGAAAAAAATGTAAGTATGCCCCCATTTGCTATTAGCGGTAGATCAGTTTATTGTTTCTAAGTTTTTATAAAAATATTTCAGTTAAAACTTTTTACAATCCTATTCTTGAAGATGGTTGCCTTTTAAAAGACCTAGAGAGGATCTGAGTGTAACATCCATGAATCACTTTTCAAACATGCTGTAAGGAATTACATTTTTTTATGTTACCAATTTATTTTTAAAGATAACTCAGTGTTCTTTAAAAATTGGGCTTCTATGATTGTTCTGACTTAATACAAACAACCTTCTTCCGGAAGAAGTGGGTAGTAAGGGTCAGTCACTAGGCTGTCTAACCAAAGCAGAAGGATTCTGGTACGAGTTTACATCTGCTCTGTTTTTTAACATATGGGTGTTGAGCCTTGCTCACCGTAATTATTGCTGGAGTACCTTGGAGATTTGTAACTGTCTCAAGTGCTCTCACTGTAATTAGCGGTGTAGGAAAATAGTACAGCAAAGCTTGGTGCAAGACTTCATGGGGGTGGAAGGTAGTATTAAACAAAACTGATTTCTCTTACGCTCTCATAGCTTTCACTCGCTCACGCTCTCACAGCCATATATAGTCACCAAGATGCACGCATCCAGGTGGTAGGGCCAGGATCACTTGCGTGCAACACCAAGGATAAGGAACTCTGGGTCTTCATCTTTTGGCTTCCTCTTTACTGGTGATGACAAACTGCTTGTTAGAGAGAACGTTTTCTAGATTCCCTTTAAGGATCAAACAGTCCAGAATCGTGCTTACTTCAGCTGCCATAAGTCTTGGGTGAGGTTGCTGAAAAACGTCTTTGCTCCCTCCTTCTGGGAAACTTTGTGGCTACAGTCTGTCCTCCTGTTGGGATAACACTAAGAGGAGTGGCACATGTGATGTGGTAACCTTGTCATTATCCTGTTATCAGAGCATGTTTGTCTTCTGCTGACAAACCATCTTTGCTGTGGCCTTATCTGATTATGGGCCTTCTTGTGATACAAGCAACGCATTGCATAGTATTTACCAGCTGGGTTCCTGTGGATCCTGTCCTTGGTTATCAGGGCATGTTGTTTTTGGAATGCCAGATACTTCCATGCATACTTAATTCATACTAGTCTTAATATTTTGGTTACAAATCTTTGTAGTGAATGAGGTGTTAAGTATTTAATGGTTTATTTTTCTCAATTCTTAATTAAGAGGCCAGCGGAAATGAGATACAAACACTCTCGGAATGAGTCTTTTCCTTGTGTGTTTCCATGTTCATTCCCTGAGGAGGCTGGTGCTGTTCTCACTTCATGAGAACTCTGGTGACTGCAGAAGTAGTAAAGCTAGGCAAAGATTTGTATTTCTAGTGTTAAGAACAAGAAATAGGTTGTTATTTCCTTTAAAAATGTGTAGGAGTTATCTGCAAGAACAAAATGCAATATGGAGAGAGGAAGATACGTTAAATTAATTGAAATACCTTATTTTTTGTCAGACTTCATCCATGCGTTCTAGGTAAGGAAACTTGAAAAATCTGTGTACAGGAACACTTGCTTAAATACGTGCTCAGAGCTAGATAAAACAAAATGTTTGGTGCAGATGTGAGTGGCTTCTGGGTGATGGTATGCATTCCCAGAAATCCCCAAGGGATACATGCGCGGGATGTGGAAACTGAGAATCATTGCTGAGGGAAAACAGGGATGCTTACAAAGGCAGCATGAGGAGTAGAAAAGGGAGTTAGGGAGGGGAATAGGTTGTAAGGAAGACAGACAGCCTAGATGTAGGTTGAAGCTTTGTTGTGAAAGACTTTTATTTCAGTTAACTTGTACAAATCAGTCATTTTCAAATTGCATATTAATTATGCAAGAGAAGCATGTCTTCACATGTTGAAGTTACTAGTGTACTTACATTCCTGCAAGCTGTATCAGCTGCTGTGGTGCACATACTGCTGAGCTTGTCTCCAGAGTAGGCAGATCGTCCCACTCAAAAAATGCCCAACGTATGTTGCTACTGAAAGCGATAGGTAAAACACTTCTTGTTAGCAGAGAAGGTGTCTCTCCGGCTTGCAGTCTTGTACAACAATTACTAAAGTATCCATATGAAATTGTACGAGGCTTCCTTGTTTCCAGGTTAAAGTCTCTCCTTTCAAGATGTTTCAAAATCAGGCTGTTCCTTTGTCTTTTGGGGTTTTTTTTTTTCCCCTTCCCTATCTAACTGGTATTCTACCAAAGATTCATTCAGGATTGCTCCCTTACTCTGCCTGGTCCTTGATTATTCTACTGGCTATTAAGTATTAAGGGTTTTAACTTGCCAGTTACTATACTTTTTTTTCCTCTTGAAGGTATTGTAGGTATGTGCTATATTAGTTCACCTGAAGAAGTCAGAAAAGTCAAAAAACTATATGAATTCATGCATTTATGTCAAATGAGTTTCTGGCAGAAATACATCAATTGTATCGAAAAGCGTCCTTCCATGTCTAAACTCAGGTGGTGTTTGATACTATAGACATCTAGAATCTCTGTACTACCATGATACTACTTTAATGTTGTCTAAGGGTAACAGGGAGATCTCCATGCTTAAGAGTGTTTGAAAATTTTGTTGGCTAGTTTCAAATATAATTTTTAATGTTGTTCAATATTTTTTGCTGTTGGAGATGCAAAAATAATAAACAAAAGAAACCACTTCTGGGATCTTTGTGGAGGAAGCAGTAATAATATGGAAGAGTATTTCAGGGAATTTGTCAGACCCCTATATGATTCCTGGTTGATGAAATTTAATGACGTGTGAAAAATGTTTTCTTATCTTCTTCTTTTTACTATCTCAACTCCTTTAGGATGGCACCCGGCCTCCACTAGATATTGATGTAAGCCTTGAAGAAATTGCTTACGATCAACATTGTGATTGTTATACGTGAGTAGCTTCTAGTTTTGACTTTAATATTTAACGTGCAGTGCCAACAGTCCTCTGATGTGTGATAATGCGTGTTATGTTGTTGTTGTTAAGATGATCCCTTAACTTTCAGGGTTTATAAGCCTTTTCCCTTATGCTATTTTGCTTGCTTTCACTTGTGCTTTTTTCCAAGGAGTTGGTAGGAATATATGGATGCCAAAGTCTCTTTTGTCTGGGATAGTCCTCTTCATGTTGTAAATACAGATCAGTAGAGGCCTCTTGGCTTTGCTTGGTTTTATAATTCTTGTGTTATCTGAGGATAAAAGAGCCCTCTCAAGTTGTGGACCCGTATATAATGATGATGAAAGCAAATTGGTTAAACAACCATTACCAACTTCTTCTGTTACACAGTTGAAAGCAATGTGTTTGACAAAATAATGAGGGCCTATTTCAACTTCTGCTTTGGGAATACCGAGGTGTGTTTTAGGAAAGCTTGATAGCCATATCTGTCAGAATAATTTGCAATTGCGTTCTACAAAACTTCAAAAAGCTTTAATCTACTAAATGATTTATTAATAGTTAGGGATTTTCTGAAGTTCACAAAAGATAAAGTTTATGACATGCTGCTTGTCACAATATTGCTTTTGAATCTCAGAAATGGAGGCTATCACCAGTAATGCTTTTTAGTTTGTCATTGTTTCATACTTGGGAAAGATGAGTACTTTTTCTTTCTCTCCCCCTTTCGCTTGCTCACTCTCTGGGGGGGTGGGGTGGGCAGGGGGTGGTTTGGTTTTTGGGTTTTGTGGTTTTTTGGTTGTGGGGTTTTTTTATGTTTGGGTCTTGGGTTTTGTTTGTTGGTTTGGGTTTTTTTGGTTGTGGGGTGGGGGGGGTGGTTTTGTTTTTTAAATACAGCAGTATTCCTAGCATCCCCAAATGAAGCATAGGGAGTTAATTGCGAAAATTTTCTTTGGTTCGCTGACTTGCACCAGTTTGAAAGCTTGCGAAAAGTTCAACAGCTGGAAACAAATATTTAGAAAGACTGATCTGACCATGTTTTGTGGATACTGTTATTTTAAGAGCATGTTAATTTAACTGTTGATCCAGCTTTGAGCAAGGCAATAATGGGCGATTCCATTTGAATCTTTCATAAGACTGATACAAAAAAAAAAGTATCGTGTTCCCACCAAGTGACACAATATTAATCAATCCTTTGGCATTTTCAAGGATGTCGGGTGGGGTTTTTGCCTCCTTCCTTTCTCCTCATTTATTTGATCTTAATCTGTGGTTAAAATCTGGAGGACGTCATTCCGTAACAAAGGTCGCAGCACTGGGTAGTCCTCGGACCTCTTTCCAATGTTCTGAAGATGAACCTTTATGACAGCACAACCAGTCTCTTACCATCATTTGTAGTGTCTTGCCTTTCTATATGCCATCAGCAAAAGACGAGAGACATTTATCCTAAAATAACCTGTTCTGTTTGTATCTGTAGAGGGGCAGACCTTTCTGCTCTAGTGCGTGAGGCTTCAATTTGCGCCTTGAGACAGGAAATGGCCCTGCAGAATACTAAAAGCAAGAAAGGTAAGAAAGCTTTACAAAAATCTTAACTGAATAGTGAGAAGATAAATGGAATGTAAAGTGTTTAAGGTAGTTCAAGACAAGCATAAAGGCGTGCATGCTGTACATAAATGATTGACTTCTGAGCCAAACAAAAATTAAGTCAGATTTGTGTCAAGAGCACATAAGCATCTTTGAAATAGATGTAGGGGAGAGTACAGGAAAAAACGGTTATGCTGGAGGCTCAGCATAAATTTTTTTTTCTAAAAGAATTGAACCTTGTAACCTTAAAGAAAAGTTTATGTTAAATGGTAGTATAAACCGACAATTTATATACTAGACTGAGTACATCTTTACCAAATTTCCACATTACTATCAAAGACTAATTATACTGACTTATTTGCAGATTTGAGTACAGTTGTAACTGCACACATACTGATCACCTTTGGCACACAGTTGTATTGTGTAACTGAATACATGCATCTAGGAGTAACAGCGCTAGGAAAATCTGAGTGCCATTTTTTATCTTAGGTGTTTAGCTCATCACTGGCTCTTGCCAGGACTTTAACAGGGAGTTATAAATTGTTTCAAGTACAATGTCTGCCCTTCCTATATCTCTGCACTTAAAACAAAAATTATTATTTTTTCTGTGCAGATAGGAAAATGTAATTGGAAATTGAAACTCTTTTATATAAAATGTGTGTGTATCTAGATTTTTTTCCCCAGTGATTTCATTTCGTTATTTTACCCTGAAGTCAAAATGCAAAGCTGAGATGGAACTGTGACTTTTCAGACGATGTCCTTGGAAAATATGTTAGGCTTTCATTATGCCTCTGATTTCTAAGAACCATGCTGGATTTTAATGGCTTTGAATCATTTTTTTTGATCTGGTACATACCCAGTCTCATCTGGTTTTTAACAACAGTAGGTCAACAGAGCAGAATGTTTGTATTTCTTGTTTTGAGGTAACTAGCGTGTTCATTTGGTGGGGGGACAGAAACAAAGTATAAAAACCTTCCCTGTTGTATGACTTGGTTACCGATTTTGCTTGCTGTAGATGGAAAACGCTCTTGATTTGAGATGGAAACTTCTGAATTTATCCTGTTTGTTTTTATAATTATCCAGAACACAGCAGGCTTGATCAAAGATGTTAATCACTTGAATTCAGCCTTCACATTTAGGATTGCAGCCTGAGCATTTATTGTATGGGTGTACTGGCAGCCAGCAAGTCCATAATATATGCATAGCTTTATCTGCATGTTTATAGCAGCTGCTTGTTTGGGATGTCCTTGAGTTTGGATTTCTAAGATGTCAGCCCTAGCTGGTACAAAAGTGCGTAAGGTAGTTTCTGATTTGAAACCTTGTTCATTTGTGTCTCCGAAAGAGCAGTGTGTGTACATAGACTGGAGAATTTCCTCCTTCAGTGTTACCACAGGACATGCACAACTGACTCCCCTCCCATGCTCTGTATGGGACTGTAGATGGGTGCTGTGTGTCCTTGTCAGTCAGTACATTGGAATCCCCTGGCTGAGATGAGGGCTGCTCCTTTCTGTTTTGTAGAAACTCTGATGCAACTTCCTTGTTATACCTGATATTTTCCCTCTGGAATAAATTCAGGGGGGTGTGGAGGTTTTTTTAACACTCAATAGTGGTTTGCTTGAAGGGACTTTTTTTACAGTGAAAGGTATCCTCTTTGTGATATTTCTTATAAGAATCCATAAATTCTGCTTCCAACTTTAACAGTCCTAGGAGAGCTGATCATGTAAGTCACTACTGTCTGGGAGTTGCCAGATATTGCAGTTTGGGGCTGGGGGGGGAAGAGTGGGAAAGACTGGGCAGACTTTGTTTTATTGGGTTCCTCTGGAGTTCCTCCTCACTGGCCCAGCATTTGACTGCCCAGAAGAGTTCAATATCATCAGCAAACTTGGAGTTTCCACTTCTGGCTCCCTTTTCCAAACCACTGACAAAGATGCTGAATAAAACTCATTTCAACAACTACTGTTGCCTGTTCCCTAGCCTGAAAAGTGACCATTAAGCCTTATGCTCTATTTCATATCCTTTAATCAGCTTTCAGTCTGCCAGAGGATCTTTCCTACAATTCTTTGGAGTTTACCAGTGCTCTGGCTATAACAACAAGAATTGGCCAGCAGTTCTGCAGTTTCATAGACTAGTTCCTTCAGAACCTTTGGGTGAACACCATCTGGTCCTGATGACTTACTGTTAACATCCTAACTGACCTAATACTTCCTGTATATTTACTTCAAATTGATCTAGTTACAAAGAATGCATAGGGCATGAGAATCTCTTGACACTTTCAGCTACAAAGACAAATGCAGAGAATTCACTGACCTTCTAAACTATGACTTTATCCCTGAATGTCCCTTTTTGTACATTAATTTTTTTAAAAGATAGCCAGTGACCCCACATCACCTGCATAGCCTGTAAAGCTGATCTTAAGCAAAGAGTCTGAGACTTCTCGTTACAGCAGTTAAGAGCAAGTGTGGCTTAAGTTGTGATTAATCAAAGTTCTATACCTTTGTGGTTGAATGTGAAAAGGAAGATCTGGTCCTTGTTTGATACTTTCAAATTAAAGAGGAAAGGGAACCAGCTATCCTTCACTCATCTACGTAAATAAGAAAAAAACAATTTCACATTTACTGTTTTAAGTACTTAGCCTTATTTTTAAAAGACTATACCTGTTGATATACTTCCATTATTTTAATATATCATAATTTATCAAGATAAATTGTTTTAAATAATAAAACATTCATACCTACTTATTCAGGCTAAATGGTTTTGTCATCAGAAATCAAGGCAAACTATGTTAATGCAAGTAGCCAAGGTATAGATTACTGACAGCTAAATTCTCCACAGTATCAAGCATTGTGCCTGCTTTTACTATGTAATGAGCCTGAAGTAGCCTAACTCACTTTCAATGAGTGGTAAACTACCTAGCAGCAGGTAAAAGCATGCTTATACCTAGCCATAGCTAACTCTTAAATTAGTATTATAGACTGTTTCACCTTGACTTTTTCTGATAATCAAGTCCTTAATGATACTGATTGTCCTACCTGATCAATGCTGGTTTCTCCTTTCCCTTTCCTCCCTCCCTATAGTTGAGGCTATCTATTGTTTCACAATTTGATTAAGAAGTTACAGGTTTAAAAACAAAAGTGAAAGCAAAACTAAATTCTCATAGCTTCATTTTATTATTTTATGGAGTTTTGATGACTCTAAAGTAATTTGGCTTCTGTGAAAGACCCAAGTTGAACTGTTTTTTCTTTCTATAAGTAATGTTTCCTTGACGAAATAAGTTAAAATACTGATACTTTAAGTTTACATCTTCATTTATATACTGGTATAACTTTATATGGTAATGGGAATCTTGAAAAAGAGCTTCAGAGAACTGAGATGAGAAACAGCAGCAAGGTTGTATGTTTAGTTCAGTGAACTTTAACCTTCATCTTTACTTTTAAAGCAAGTAATAATAATTGTAGACTATCTGTTCTTCTGTTTTATACCTTAAACAAGTTCTCATCTTTAATTTAGCACCTTCCATCTGCTTTGTAGTCTCTTGCTATATCAGCAGAATGTTTTTGTTAAACTCAGACATCAAATATATTAATGAGGAATCTTATTTTCATGTCGGCACATCCCACTTCACATCACAAAGATGTATGCAAAGGTAGTGGCAGTACGTATCTGTGGAAGCAAGAAGTGTCATAATGAAATACATAAAAAATGCACTAAATTGACTCTAAAGACATAATTTTGTGTACCTCTATCGTATCTGATACCTGTGCATAATGTTAACACTACTATACAGGTTAGTTACAATGCTATCTTGGGATTCTTAAGTCTCGATTAAACAAGGCACTTGCTTGTGAGAGCAGAGGAATCCCTTATTTATTTGAGGTATGCTTACCTTTTAACACACTAAAAAAAAGCCTGTTCAAAAGGCTATGATTAGGAATAATTACTGTGGCTAGCTGCATTAAGGTCAAAAAGGGGATTTGCATAAATTTAAAGACAGGGAGTTGAAAAAGTGAAAGCTTTCATCGCTTCTGGGTAATGCCAGACAAGGCAATGGTATGAATTCAATTATTTATGAATTAGGCATCCTGTAGTAGAATGGGAATAACAACAGGAGTGTTTTCTAGGTACTTAATAACACTCTGTAGGGAAGCTTAATATTTAGTATGTACAGAAAATAAAGCCCAGAACTGGAAGGGTTAAGGGACTTGAATTCTAACTGGATTTGAGGTAAACTGCAGTTAACTTGGCACCTTTGAGAATGACATTCTCAATCTGCAGGTGGAAACATTGATATCTAAACTAACTTTCTGAAACAAGTAAGTATTCTTTGGTTTAAGGTGCAAGGGATAGAGGGACGAAGATCTTGCCTAACATATTTTATGTAGCCTCCTGTCTATGATAAGAGTTCAGGTGTTTGTGACACTACTCAATTAGATCTCATCCAGCTGACTAGCACATGCAGTTAATTAGGTTTCATGAATGCTGCCTTGAAATACATGCAAAAATCACTTGCTTGTCACTTGCCTGCAATTTAATTTAGTAATTTATTACACTTTGTTCTTTAAGGAGAAATCAAGATTTCCCATAAACACTTTGAAGAAGCTTTTAGGAAAGTGAAGTCTTCAGTATCAAAAAAGGTAAGATAAGCTTCAAGTATGCAAGACTGATTACTCCCCTGGAAAGGATACTCTTTTTATGCTAGAGACTGGTGGGAATAGTTAAGTTTGCGGTATACTTGCATGTATTTCAAACAACTGACACTAGCTGTTTCTGCATTGAACAAACCTCATGTTTTTCACAAGTTCAGAAACTAAAGTCTCCCTTTTCAGCTGCAGATGATGCATTGCAGGTAGATGGATTACCATGTTATCAAGGTGATCTTTTAGTATGGCACCTTGGACTTCTCTTTGACATTCCCCTATCAGTTATTGACCAGGCCCTAACCTCTTAGGTCTGGAATTTTCAGTTAAAAGTCAAGGCACCAGTGTGCACCACACCTTCCCACCACCTTTTTCCCCCCTAGATGGATGTGACACCCAAAGATGCTCAACCATTTCTGTTAATGTGCAAAAGACAACATTTTGACATAAGACATAAAACACTTTATCATCTTAGTTATTTCTTACCAGTCTTTTCATTATTTGTCTTTGTCAAGGAAGTTTGTTTTAAAGGTTTCCTTATGACCTGTTCTTTTTAATGACTGAAAAGCTGTTCAATGATCTTAATTACTATAATTGAGAAGTTAATATATATATAGGAGTTGTTATTGCTGCAGAGCTTTTGTGTGTATGTCTCCGTGTTGCCAAGAGTATACTGTGGCCAAAATACACTAACATATTCACTTTGACCACTAGACAGAGAATTTAACTATTTCCTTTCATTATTACTGTATGTTGATGGTCAGTGACCTTTTCTAAAATTTAGAAGTGATCTTTGGCTCCAAGACCCTTTAAAGATGGTGTTGGTTGTTGGTTTCTTCCCCTTTGCTAATCACTAAGCAAACAGTTCAGAAGCAACAGCCACAAAAAACTTAAAACATCTCCTCTAACATAGCAATCACTGGTAAGTATTAGGACATATTCCTTTTGGTTCATAAGCGTTAACCAATGTCATTCTGCATCTCAAAGGCAGCTTAAATATCACATGTCTGAGCCCTACATTTCAGTTACATCCATCTGAAGCATTTTCAGTTAGGTATTTTGAAATACCTTTTGGAGTACAAGATACTCATCTCTCATTTCCAGATGCTACTTCCTAGCTGCTAGATGCCTTCTTATGAATACTGCAAAATACAAAAAAGCTGCATCTCACTGATTTAGTGCTTCTGACTCTTCTTTTCCCTCCCATATGCATCTCTGAGTTCAGTTAACCTGCTTTTGGTTTAATTGGTTGACTTAAGAACTTATTTTGGTTTGTCTCAAAGCTATGGAAAGACATCACCTTCTGAAGCCAGGTAGTTATTTCAGTGGAAGTTAACATCTCTAAGTATTCTGTTCCTCAAAAACTGTCATTTTCAGTGACTAGTGAAGATTGAAGAACAGTTACAGTTAAGTTAGACTAGCAAAAGAGGATCTTGTCTGTTCATTTGAGCAGAAGTAGATGGGGAAGTAAAGTGTCAATTCAGCAGCTCCCCTGGCAAAGAAGGCAGTATCTTAGAGAAGCTGCAATGTGAACCTAGCATGGCAATATTAAGTATAAAGAACTCTGCCAAAGGCTTCTGTTAATTGCATATAATTGGTGACTATTGCTGGAGAACCTCAAACGAGTCAGGGTAGGGTTTTTTTTGCCTCAGTTTTTTGTTTGTAAGTAAGTGTGTTTAAATATAGCTAGTGGCTCATATAGCTGGTTTGTTTCACTTTCTTGTTTAATAATACATATAAAGTCACTTTTAAACATTGCATGATTTTTTTACCATTGTCTGAAGTCTTTTTTTCTTATGTTGGCACTGCTAGGATCAAATAATGTATGAAGAACTGCGTCAGTCACTGTGCAGGTGATACATTTGGACAATTCCCAAGAGAGACTTATTCTACATTGGTGGAGAGTTTTATAATGCCTGATTTGAAGAGACAGGTTGGAAAAAGGCTGTATTAAATCTCTCTCAGCTTTTTAAACTGTACCTGAAAAAAAGGTCATCATAACCTACTCCTCTAAACAATTCTTAATTTAACTTTTCCAGAATAAAAGACACAATACACACTTTCTGCTTATCACTATTTACATTTTAAAAATGAATGCTTTTAGTGCTAAAGAGCTAATACCGTTCTGATACAGTATTTGATGCCCTTAATCAGAAATCCCTCAGAGGCAGAGAGGCTAACCCCTCATAGTGTTTACATTGCTCAAATAGCTCTTTTCAAGGACAAGGACTCTGGAAGAATCACTGGGAGAACAGAGCTGTGAAAGTAGTCTGGGAATACGCTGCACTGTATTAATGGTATGTTATCATACCATTAATCATGCCTTTCCCAAATACAGTGACACATGATGATTGTGCTAGCACAGGTTCTCAGAGCTTCTAACAGCTTCCCTTCACCTTATCAGAAGAAACTATCTGGAGATGGCAAGCTGTCTGAAAGTTACCTAGGAGAGAATAAAGTTTGGAAATCTGAGAAGTGCCATGATAATATGATTTAACAGCCACCTAAGAAGCATTTGAAGCAGTAAGGGTTATCGAACAAGCTGGTTCATAATTATTTTTTTTAAACAGACAAATCTGCAACAACAACAAATTCTATTATGGGTTTGAATTTCTTAGCTCCAGTGTTTTGATATCCTCTGGAGGAAGGAAAGTGTTACTGTTTCAAGAAACAGGCCAAGAGCATCAAGCTTTTTTTTTTTGAATACAAGAAATTCCATCTTGGAAAGAGGGTCCTAACTTTCAGCACCACAAACTAGGAATTATCAAGTTAAGACAAAACACTGAAATGTGACAGATACTGAGCAACTGATTTCTGAAACCTACAAGCCTTTATGGATTTTTTTACCACTGTCATAATTCTATGAAGTTCTTTAATCATTAATCTCAGTTCCTATCTTTGATCAGTCTTATTCTTCCTAAGAGCACTGCAACCATCAGTCAAGGATCAGAACAGGAAGTGGATGATTTCTGTTAAAAGACTTTCCATGAAATTTTCCAAGTTTGATAACACCAAACTTCAAAAATTATTTAAAGCAATGAAATTTCCAAGTAAAACAGTAAAAGTTTTTCTAAGCAACACTTATTCTGTAAGCATACCCCCTACTTACTTTAATGTTTAAGAGGGAGGATGTGACCCTGACCAACCTGATCTAACTTCAAGACTGACCTTGCCTTAAGAGGGAACAGCATCTTACAACTTAGAGTCTTCTCTGAATTGTCATCTGACAAAAGATCTTGCACATTTTTCCCCAAAGGTAAGTGTGGAAGGCTGTTACAAGTAACTAATCACTACATACTTGTGTTTTAAAAATACTGACACTCATGGCAGTTTGTACTTGCCACTGATTTTTGCACAACATGGTATGATATTCCCTTCCTCTTCTAGGGAAGCCTGAGACTCAGTGATTCAAGTTGTGGCCCATATGACTAACAAATGAAGTCCCTGCATATAAAGCAGAAGGTGATGTGTCTGCTTGTAGTTGTAAATCAGGCTTGGAGCTTTAGGAATTACTGTGATTCCCAGAAATCCAAGATGAAGGATCATCATTTTATCTCAGAGTAGTTTCACTTGTGGATGTTCATTACTGTGAGGCAGCGCAATTAGTACATATCAGTTAAGTGACTAGTTTAATGTAAAATTGTAACTAGATGTCATATACAGAGCTAGACAAGAATCACCTATGTTACATAAACTTTTTCCTGTTTTAGCTCTACAACTACAACTTTACAGTTTGGGGTTTTTTTTTTACCACCATTCTTAAATAAAATGCTTTTGCTTTATAGGAAGCTACAACTGCATCAAAGTAAAGTAAGCTGTGAACCCTTTCAGCATAAGAACACACTCTATTCACTTGAGTGTTTGAGTTGACCAATAAAAAAAAGAATCAAGCAGGAGCCCCATGAAAACAGTATACGCTACCTCAAATACCAGTTTTGAAACTGTCAGCCATTTTACCTTTAGATATGATAATTCTAAAGGCCATCACCATTTTTTACCTGCCTGTGGCATGCATTGGTTTCAAAACAATAAACTGTATATAAAAAACAATCAGGAATAAAAAAAGTCTCCTAACTGTGATACAACTTCAGTGATGCAATTTAGAAATATGTCATCCTTTCTTGGGAAGAAGATGTGGCAAGCAAGCCACTCTTTACAGTTGAAAATAACCACATGAATGATTTCTCCTTTATTGATATATGGAGGAAAATCCTGCTACCATACTTACGGATAGCTGCAGTTGATGAGCTTATGAACAAGTCAAGTCCTCAAGCCCTGGCATACTCACCTAAGAATTTTCTCCTTCTTTCCTGTTATGATGGTATTATTCCTGTGTATATATATGGAGCAAGAAAGCAAGGTAGGACTTGCAAAGCAAGACTAAGGAAGAAATACTATTCAAGTAGTAATACTGTTATTACTAACAATATAGTCTTGTCAAGAGTTCTAACACAAAATGTGTTTAATATACAAAGTATTTGATGATCATTCTCCTTAACATGGGATAGTGGAAGAGGAAGTGGGGCACAGGAAGGTTTGAATTTACAAGAAAATCTGAAGTTAAGTTGAAAGGCAGAAAAAGCCAGATCAGTCAAGTGTCCATGTCCTGTTTGCTTACCTTGTCTGGGCTACATGTGTGTCAAGGAGCAGACAAGGGTCTGCAACTGAACTCTATTTGTTCACACAAGAAAGTGCTGCACACACACTCCTACTTTTTCTTGTGGGAAATTGCTTAGGCTATAGTACTTACCACTGAAGAAAAAACTGATGAGAGACAAATTGCAAGATCCCTTGTACATAGAAAGTGGGACTCACTTTAAGGAACAAGCCTTTTCATGCAATACAGAGACCACTACTTTGTTCTGCATATACAGCTACCGCCCCTCCTAGCAGATGTGCCTAGGGGAGGTTTTCCCTCTAGTTATCTTGTTTCTGTTGGGACAAGATCAAGACATTGTTCATCATGCCATTCTTCTCTCCCATTTCCTGAGGCTAGCCACATATCTAAATCACAATAAGATTCTGTCCCAGAGCATATTAGATGCTAACTTAAGCATGGATGGGGGCAGAGGCAGTGCAGGGAACTACAGAAAAAAAAAAAAAAGGCTGTCTTCATTCTTGGCTAAATAGGAAACTTTTTCAACATTTTTGTCCTCACTAAAGCCTTGTATATTTCACAATCAAGCCTGCAGTAGTAGAGGATTTGATACAGAGGAGACAGTTGTGTACACAGAGTTGCAGGTTGCTATACTAAAAGCACATCTACCTGATTTAGACACACCTATTTGGCAGATTGTTTTCCTAGGACCTTGCAGAAGCAATCTTGGCAGACCCAGAAGTGGCTCCTGTGCTTTGCAACGTGCAAGCTAAAGCAGCAGAACTTGCTTTGCCTAAATCTTTTGAGACTCTTTCAAATTACAGAGGAGTACACTTTCCAAAAGCTGTGTCTTCGACCACTTAGGCAAGATTGCTACCTGAAAGCAACTTTTCTCCTGTTTGTCCAACAGGATTAGTATGACAGCCTGCAATCTATAGCGTCAACATTATTGGTTGTTGAACCTCATCATTAAATAAGGAATGAACAGCTTTAATTTCTACTGTGGCATGCCACTTCTGCCTCCTTGGCATTTACTCCTGTATCAGATGAAGTGAACCGCTGAGCTCATTATCTAACAGTGTCTGCTTATCTAGAACAGATCCATTTCTCAACATCTGTAGACTTTAAGTCTTTAACTGTAGCCAGCAAGCACTTAACCAGAGGAATTTTGAGACACAGAACCAAAAGCCTTAACTACTTTTCAACTGGCCTCTGGTTCCAGGTAGGAAGTCTTGTCCTGGATCTGAAAGTATGGAGCTCTGTAGCCAGAAAGATGCACCCATTTAACACGTTAATTGGCCGCTGTTGTGGAACAGACAGGTTCAACAGCAAAACAAGCATGCCAGAGGCAAGAGCTGTTTTGAAAGAGGAATATACCCACGCCTGTCCTGTGGGAAAATTCATGCCCAGTATGGTCAGACTCTAGGATGCATTACTTGTTCCACTTCAGCAGCTTCAAATAATTGGGGTGGGGAGGGGGGGTGTTTTACAAGCTATGCAAGGCAGTTTATTCTGAAAACTGTAAGTTACTCTGAAAGCCCTGAAGGGGATTCAGAGCTCTGCACAATTTAACTGCAGCTAAAAATATTTGGATGACATGTTTAACACTGCTGACCCAAAGTCAGCTGTGTTTTGACAGTTAAACTCCTGGCTGATTTCACATAAAGGAGAGGTCCGCCAAATTGATAAAACTACTAGTAAGATGCTTTAGTTACACAGAAAGGAACAAATACTAACAAGTATGTAGAAAGGACAAAGTTAACTCATTCCATCTGAACAGATTTGTAAAAAAGTTATAATTAGGTTAACTGTCAGGGTTCTTAATGCTCTTCAGGTTCAATTTGTTCTTCACGGGTTAGTCAAAGCTCCCTCCAACTTTCAGATAAAGTATTTCAAAAACTATACTAACCTGTTTCTGCCAGATATATTTTAATAGCATTAATGAAAACTATTTAATTCCTTAAAAAGAATAACTAGATGGTTCATACGTATTTAAAAAATTTCATGTTTCTTATTTCTGTGCCATGCCTTTGGACTAAACACTACATTTTAAGTATGACTGGAGAAAACTAGTTTTTCATTTAGAACATATCAAACACAAGCCAAGTAGTCCAGCTGGTCTTAATTCCTTCTACCAGTGGTTCAGAAATGCTTCTAACTCTGTTTTTTTAGGGATGAAACTATGCTGCAAAACTTTCAGATGATCTGCTTCTGGCAAAACCCCTACTACTGAAGTTAGATGCCAAAGCCTCTTGCGTATTACACAGGAATTATATGCCTAAGAATGGTAGTTACCAATGCTCGCGACAATCAGACCATGGTTTAGATCCAAACATAAACCTCACTGGCTCAGATTAACCTAGTCCAGTAAGTGTTCTCCAATAGGTAGCCAGTAGCATATGTTTCAGAAAGATTATGGCAAGCATAGATATCTCCCTCAGAATTCCCCACTGTTCTGCAGCTCTCAAAGTGAAAATGGGATATTTATAATCAGAGTTGGAAGGGCAGGTCATAGAACACCTTAAAGCAATATCTGCAATTTTAAACAAGAGAGATGGCAACTTCAGTCCTGTTTAAAAGCAGGAATTCACACTTGCACTACCCACTGGGAGGGCAGAAAGGGGCATCAGTGATTCTATGCAATAGGTAACTAAGCCCAAGTATGAAAGTTAAACTCTGAGCTCTCGGTTATCCTAGATGAATGCTTCAGATAACCCCAGCTTTTAGCTGTAAAACTTTTTGGAGACACTTCCCATCCTTCATTCAGCTATGGCAAGCTATCAAAGAGATTTAATTCCACCATTCACTTCTTAAATTGAGAAACAGTCATACAGACATGGCTTAAAAAGAAGCTGTTTTGCAACTTGTTAAGCCTATTCAAGTCTTTCAGCCAAAATCAGTTTTCTCTCCAGTAGAAAGGCAAGGCAGTGATTCTTTACAGTTCATCTATACCACCACTCAACAGAACAGCTCTTGCATCTGCTTTAAAAATACCAAATTTCTCTAAAGCTTAAGTCCTTCAGCATTAGGGGACCAGTCAAAAATTCACTCAATGTTACTTTAATCTTTGCTTCTTCATTACATGTAAAAATACCAGATAAAGTATATTTTGACATTACAGTATACCCTGAGCAATATGCTGGCTAGCTAGCATGTTATTGGCATCATAATGAAGTCACTTTGTAAGTGGTTGGCACACTTTCATACCATTGTGTTACTTAACCACAGACAAGGGCCCACACTTAAAAAACCAAACAATCAAAACACATTAGAAACAGGACCACCATCAAGTGAGGGTTAAAATGTACCAACACATTCTTCTCAGGCACTCAGCTTCTTTCCAAAAAAAAAAAAAAAATCAAAACAACCACCAAAACCCCACAAAATGCAGGCTCTGGAAGCATCTAAAAATTAAGTTACTTACAGCAGACCAGTGTGGACAGTAGCTGAGACTTCCACCTTCATCAGATTCCATCTTTCAGATAAGTGAAGAACATACTGTTGGATCACCACTTGAGATTTAAGGGTGGTTTGTAGCCATCTTTGACAGCTTAAAGCCATCAATGCATTAGATGATATAAGGCAAATATACTGTGCTGAGGTCTGTAGAGATTCATTCTTCGGGGTTCAGCAAGTCTACCCATTCTCTGTTCCCAGTTCTAAAACTTCTTAAGCAAGAAGTTTGGTATCACCACTGTGCCTTCACCACATTTTAGTATGAAAGACAGACAAGTGTTTATGTAGGCTACTGTAGGTTTAGGAAAAAAAGAGATCATTTAGCAACACTTTTCTGTGTACACAAATGACTAATATGCTTAATAGGTGGAATTGTCAGGGGTTGTAGCTAGCCTTGTTTGCCAGAACAGTATCTGCTTCAATTGATTCAGTTTTCCATACAAGCCAAATTTCCAAGTGAGCGTAAGTATTAGAGTTAGCATCTAAAACCATGGTAACAGCAGAACCAACTAGGACAAGTCTAATCATTTTTCTCTGCAGAATTGAAGAAATGCAGACTATAATGATTTTTCAAATATGAAAACACAGATCAGTTGTATTAGGTTGCCTAGTGGCTTACACAATACAATTCTAAATGCTAGCTGCTCAAGTTATATGCCAACACAAGCAGCTTAGGCAGTACGTGGGGACCCATAAAGTTGGCAATTCCCCACCTTTTTACAAGGAAGTCACACAAGCCATCTCAATGCCAATTTTGTTCTGATAGATTGCTCCTTTAAGGTACTTTCAGTAGAAAAGGTAGAACTTTAAAGCAGTGCTTCAAGTGACATGTTACATATTTAAACAAAAGCAGACTTAACATTTCTGTGCAAATTTAGTTCTTCAACCCATAAGTTAGGAAACAGGTTCAACAGGTGGTTTAAGTTAACAAATCATGTTACTTTAGAATTAACAGGTAAGTACAGCGTTTTAACACTACAATCACCTAAATAGCATGTTGTGGGCAGAGTACTACATTGAGAACTTTTAAAATATTAAGAGTCAGACAGATATTTTATATAGATTTAACACCTGCCAAAGTAAATTCTGTAACAAAGTGATTTAGCATTAGGCATATAACACTGATCCTTAGGCAAACATATACACATTAAACCAATGAATCTGAGGACTGCGAGGAATGTTATAGCTGGTAGGAGTCTGCTACAAAATCCTTAAGGATGCATTGCTATGTTGCTGTAGATCTTAATTCAGGACACTGGTGAACATCTTCAGCGAGCGACCTTATACCAGCCACTTTAAAGCAAGCAGACATTTCAAAGTTTTTTGGTTGCCAGAAGTTTAATCTTGCTTCACTTCACCCTTTAATTGCCTTTTCATGCGTGAATATGGGCTGATTGTGTCATCCATCACGAAGTCATACAGTACTTTTATCCAAGAGTTATATTGTGGCAGGTTGTCATAGTATTCAGCTGCTATTTTCTTCACCTAAGGAGGAGATAGGAGGTTTATTTACTATTTAGATTAGCACCAATCATGACAACTTTACAATCCTCAACCCGTAACTTAAGGTAGAGCACTAGAAGTTTCATTTTAGATGTTAGATTCTACAGGAAAGGCTATAGTGCCACAATGTGAAAATCTCTTGAAGTAAAAAGCGACTCCCTGGTTGTTAAGTAGACTTCATGTGAAACTTTTATATTGAAGCAAACCAGAACAAACTGCTAACACTCTGAAGTACGTTCACTGTGCTACCTACAGATTGATGTAGCTCACAAAAGCAAGCAGTCTGGTTGCTAGAAGTGGGTGACTCAGTTCAGTACTGACTCATATATATACAAATATCACTAAAGGATGTTGTAAATTCTAAGAAGTGATGTTTAACACAGCTATTTTCACATGTAGTTTCAAACCTCAGCAGTCAAAAGAAAAAACATCTTATTTCTGAGGACAGACATTGAAGAACAAATATAAACTGCTTCCAAAGACTTTATTCTCAGATGTACACATTGACTAGAGCACTGTTTTAAACTAAGAGAGCTGGAGTTTCCGTTAGATATCCTTACTGATATTTAGGGCCAACCACGTAAAGCCTTAAAAACCTGAACAGGACAAAACTGATTTTTCACTAAATTCCATAGCTTTGACAGAAGAAAAAAATTAATCTGTATAAGCAACAAACAAACCCAAGATATTTGCATGCCTGGTTTGGAGCTGAAGATTGTTTTGATCTGTCATCACACCTATAGAATAGTCATCTAGCCAGTATACTTTTATTCAACAGTAATTACTCTCAGCTCACCAGTAACCCAGCTGGAATCAAGTGTTCAGTACTTCAGTAATCTTTAGCACACAGCATAGCAGAGTCCAATCAAATTAACTACACTGTTCTAAAAGAAGGCTTTGTTTTCTTATCAGAGCTGTAGATTACAAGTCCTGTAGCAGAGCTAGGTGTTTACCTCTGCAATTAAATACTTGAAAAAAAATTATTCCCTATTTACAACTCAAGTGCTGCTGCAAGAATTGAAGCGCTGGTTCACCAGCGCAGATCTAGGTATCAAAAGTGTGTTAAAGCAACGTTAGCTGTGTTTGAAAGATGAAATCTGTGAATAAGAAATAATCTTTTTTCAAAAACAAAAACAACAAAAACAGTCTCAACAAACCAATTACAGAATTTAACTGCCCTGCTAAAGAAGTGCTGGAGCAGTTACTTCATCTACAGTTCCACCACTGACAACAGCAATAACAATCAAGCTTAGACTCCACCAAAGGCACAAGCTTACAAGGTCTTACTATTACTGAGTGCAGTAACAAAGCTACAAGACCAACACCACAGCTGCTGTCAAATTGCAAATCTAGCGTCTGATGAAAAACACTTTTCACTGAAGATGAGTTTTAGGTGTAACCCTGGCAGCCTGTGTTCCCATGCTCCAATTGGGAAACATGTATACAATGAGAATTAAGCTCCTGCTAAAAAGAAACCAGCAAAGATTGAAGTGGGGAGAAACCAGTTTGAAAATTCGCATCTGCTACTCGTGCAGATGTGACAGGTCTAAGTCTTGGCTTTGAAGTCTTAATTCTGTCAATGTACAGCTGATACTTACTTAGGGTTCAAAGGTTCTCACTAGAGGAAACTGAGCTGCTCCAAAATAGAAAGCTATTAAACATTCGTCAACAGTAAACAAACAGTAGCAGTACCTCAAACCGTCCCTTTTCCCCACCAGAGAATGTCAGTCATAGAAGAGACTGAAGCATGAGCATGCATTACAATATTGTCCTTAAGATTTCAAAGCCAGAGCCGACAAATCTCTGAAGGTATCTGCAACTTCTTAACTAGTTTTCTGCATACTTACAAACCAAAGATGACAGAAGGCTGGTTGTAATTACAGAAAACTAAAGTTAGCACAAAGTGCAAGACATGCATTTCCTCCCCTCTCCTTTTATGGAAGAGGCTTGAGCAACCAGCACATTGGAAGCTTGCTCAGGATACCACTAAAATGTTAAGTAATTACCACCTTCATCACTCAGCTTAGAAATTGTTCTGTTGTTTTTGGGGGTTTTGTTGTTTGATTTTTTTTTTTAATCTCCCAACGTCCATTCTTCTATCAGTGTTCTACCTAATTTTAAAGTAGGGCTTATTTTAAGAAAAAGTAATAACCTTGGAAGTAAACTTACCAGTGGAAGGCTCTTGCCAGGAATATTGGGGAAGTCATGATGTTCATTGTGATAGCCAACGTTAAAAGTGAGCAAATTAAGTGGCCCATAGTAGGAGTAAGTCTCATGTCCTTTTAAAAACATGTAATGTTCAGCTATGAAGTGTCCTGAAATTGGGTGCAAACCAAGTCCAAGTACTGAACCAGCAAGCATGTAAAAAGTGGATTTGACTCCCCATAAATAATATATCACGACATCAAAGGAAAGCTGAGCCAACAAATTGATTATTTCAAGTCGAGTAATGGGTTTGGGATTGATGCAGAGAGGTCTAATCGCATAGAAAAAAGGCTGAAGAACAATCCATATGAACTTCCTAAAACGGGTGCAGAAAAACCAGCCTTCAAAGTTGGTAGGAATGTCCACATCAATTCCATCACCTCCTAAGTAACGATGATGATCCATGTGGTATCTCTTGAAGGATATGGAGTACGGGAGACCAAGAGGGAGGTTGGCAAATATTCCAAACCATCGATTCCACATTGCTTTGCTGTTGCCAAAGGCACTATTGTGAGAGATCTCATGAATAGCCAGAGTCATGGAGTGGCTAATACAGCTTCCAAAAACATATGCCCAGAAGACTACCCATTTCCAGTCCAAGTCTTTAACTAGATAAAATGCAGTCAACTGCGCAAGAACCATCAGCACAACCACCCAGATCAAGTTGTAGTCTGGCTTCATCAACGCTTTTATCTCTGGATGTTTAGCTAGATGGGAAAGGATTAAAGGAAAAAGGAATTATTCAGAAGCTCTCCTCACAGCCAACTATCACAATTAGATTACAAAAGCAGACGTAGTCATTTTTTCCCTTCCTCCCAATTACGATTTGTCTGCAAAGGTAATGAAAACGCACCACCTTTCCACTTGTGACATTTATTGCTGTAAGGGACCCTTTAGAATTAAATCATTTTAGCATTTTTCTGTTGCTCAGCAACTACACACGTACATGGCAAGCACCAGTACCACCTCCTGCCTACCCAGGAAGGAAACCTGACAACCCACCGGTAATTCAGTAAGCTCAGGCCCGACTTAGGCGTCTTACTTGAAACCGCGGTTATTTACCACCAATACTGGGTGCCGCGATGACCTCTACGCACGACGCGCCGTCTATTTCTAACGGCCAGCAGACACCTTACCGATTCTCCAGCTCGTTTCCCACCCGCACGAAGGGCTCTGCGGAAGCGGGCAGCTCCGGCAGCGGGCAGGCA
>NW_008824051.1:4855142-4871249 GCF_000699105.1 Pygoscelis adeliae
CTTCACGTTCCACCGCCCCGCCTCTCCTGCCGCGCTTCCCGCTGCCTTTAACGATGTTTATACAGCTGTAACTGCCTGTGAGATCTCTGCCCCTCTCGGCTGCTGGGACAACCTGCCCAGAAGCCACCGCCGGCGGCCGGGCAGGCCGGGCGGTCTCACCCGACTCGCTTCTCGAGGCTGGAAATAGAAACAGCATCTTACAGCGGCTCTTTAAAAAACAATTCTTCTTTTCCAGAGGTGAGAGATGTGTGGTTGTAAGGACTAGCTATCATTTGTCCGAAATCTAAATTTCTATAAGCTGCCTAAAGATATTTAACTACAACCCAAAACGCCTGTGCCAAGGTCTCCGTTCTCTTCACTTCACTTCTTGTGGTAAGATATTTTAAGAACTTCTTTGACAAACTCCTCTGTAAGTACTAAACTCCATTTAATCTGTCCCTGCATCTATTTCTCACGTAATATTGACTGTGGACAGTTCAGTTACAAAGATTATTTTAGGTAGAAGTTGAATGACTACTTGCTTGGAATTTTAGTTGTCCATAAATCCGCTCAAATTAAAATTTATTCACAATAATGAATAAAAAATGCTAATACGTACTAGCTGCTAAAAGCCCCACATGCAACTATGCAAATGTAGGGGAAATACAATCCCTACTTGAAAATGTTTACAATCTAACGTCATGGACAAAGCACAGGATCTATAAAACATAACAGCTTCACGAATATTTTTGTTTACATGCATTTTTAATCTGTGCATATTAGGATGTGAGTTAGAAGTGAAAAAGTGAGCAAGTAGAAGAGAGATGGAAAAGTTTATTCACAGCTTTTCCCTCCTTAGTCACACAGTCTGAATTTTGTAGACTTTGTGAGGACTGGTGCAGCCCAAGAGGTAAAACAGATGTTTAGGTTTCATCGAGGCATTTTGTCCTGGCAAGGGACGTTCAGTTTTATTTTTTGCTCAGCAACCACTTCACAATAAACCAGGAAGTGCAGTGAGTTACCAGTGCAGAAGCCGACTGCCAAACTCCCAGGGTCACAAGTGTTTCACTCAACTGCACACTAAACACTGGACGTAACGTTTCTGAAAATGTTCCCGTCTTGTTGTAGTTCAAATATTAGCACTGCTATCCATCACTGCGCGAAAGGCCTCCTCATCCATGGGAAGGATCCTGCCAAAAGAACCAACGCGTCTGCTGATAAGAAAGGTTGCAGCTGTCGACAGGAACGTTGGAGGAGAGACACAGTATCAAGAGTTCAGTACGCAGAGGAGGGTTTACAGCACTGCAAACGTATATAGGTTTGTAAATGGTCAAAAGTTTCAGCAGGGTGATTAAATAGAAGCTCCCAGATTTATAAACTAAACATTCCATAGCAGCCAAACAAGGCTTAAACAACTAAGAAAAATATTAAATAGGAAAGTTTTGGAAAATCTAATCGCCCAAGTGTCCTGGGGTGCCAAGTGTTTTTCCTATTTAATCACTGAGTCTTTCTGGTTTAAGCAGCCCATATAACAAATCCAGATACATTAGGTCTTCAGCAAGCTAACAGTTTTTCTATCTGACGTTTTCCATCAGAAGACAAAGAGATACAGTACCTAGCGCGCCTTCAGCTGGCACGAGGCTAGAACAAAAATCCTAGAGGGTGCGGTTACACGTCAACCAAAGCTGGCAGTACATCCTCGTCCAACCAGGAAGGTGAGATCCAGTAAGCCCAACTGCAAGAGCGGAGAGTACATGGACAAGCGAGCTGGTCCAGGTACGGTGCAAAGTGGTACAGGAATGGAATTGGAAAGTATCAGAATAGTTCACAACTAGTAGACACGTTACTATAAAATACTCCAAACTGAATTTACCGATGAATGAAATAATAATCTATCACTGTAATTTGCCAGTTACCTTCTTAAAGCCGTCAGGAACACCAAGAAATCAGGTAGTCCTCTCCTGTCTGAAGACACGTTTAACTACATCCTATGTCATCCTGTTTTCAAGAGGCCCTTGATGTTGAAAATTCCTTCGGCAATCTTAGTGCTTCCCACAATTAACTGTTAGAAGATCTCAGTAAGAGCAACTAAGTTTCTGTTCAATACGGTCTTACCTTTTACGTTAAGAAATTATGCGAAGGCATCCTCGTAACATTAATGAACTATTGTGGTTCATTTAATGTGCTACGCTGAGAGTGTCAGGGATTGAAGAAGTTAACATTTGTTTCTATCTGTTCTTTACTCTGAGAAATTTATCTTGTTAAGCAGGTAGCCTTTCTTCCTTCAGGCCTTCCACCTATTACATCCATTAGCCTTTGTTTAGAAGGTGCTTGCATACTGCATGTACACACAAGTTGTTCAATCTGGGGAGCAAGACCTGGTTGCAAACAGCTTTTCCCTCAAAAAAAGTACCATTGTGGTATCTTCTGATACCATTTTCACCACGTTCACTAGATATGCAAATTTGTAAAAAAAACCCCAACCTTACTATGAAACAAAAAGCAGTTTACAAAGCAAGCTGCTGGTTTTAGAAAAAAAAAAATAAAGCTCAAAAAGAAGGAAAACTAGCCTCAGTAGTTTTAAGCTATTTTAAGAAACTAACTATAAGAGACAGGTACTATTACTTTCTCTTTCAACCCTGAGCTGTTCAGTTTCAGCCCTTGCTACAAGCACTAAAGCTGAACGTTACAATTGGATAGCTGGTTGCAAATAAAATGATTTTTCATGTAACTTTGTAAACTACATCTTAGTTTCATTAGTTTGAGGTTCTCCCTTGAACAGATTATACAATCACTGATCGCTACCAACGCTGTACTTTGACGTTGATTACTAACTCATGTAAACTTGCATAGAAATTTAGTCAAGAGTGATTTAGTTTTACTTCAGGCTACTTAACCAGCTTGTTCATATATTGCAAAATGCATCCTTTTTATTTAATGAAGGACAATATGGTGCCAGAAGTTAATGTTCCAGCTATTTTCTCTAAACTATTATTTCATTCTGTTTTCTGCATTCTATCTATACCACTGGTGTGTATTCTAGCCTGATGTCTGTCTGTCTCCCTCCCTCCCTCCCCGGGAAGTCAAAACGAAATAGCGGTGTACCTTTGTTGTGGCATTTCTCTGAGCTTGCTTGTAACCATCCCCTCTGCCCTTAAGTTTGGCGGGCCTTGTTCAATTTTACTGCACTTGGTAGCACGCAGAGGATCAGGATGCACCTGCAAACTCACAGCACGTGATAACTTCCTTGAGTTGAAGGTTCCAAGTTGGCACCGTTCACAGAGAATGTTTCATGTAACAATAGGCTGTTGTTTTTCTTTCCAGCTCAGTTTACGCACCGCTAGAGATTCACCCACATATAATAAATAAATGGTACTCTTGAATAACCTGGAACTATTGGTGTATTGTGAACGGGCAGGAAATTGTTTGCGTTTTCTAGAAATGAATAAAGAAACTAAAGTGAGAGATATTAAGTGATGTATGAATAAGCCTTTCGGTAAATGCAATTCATAGGTTTATACTTGTTTATAAGTATTTAACCACAAATATCTGGTAATTAGATCATTACATAAATTTGTCATCATGAATGACCATTAAATGAATTTGTATCAAATGATACACAGTAATTACAGCTATCATGCTGACCCTTTGATGCAGAACTATTATTTTTTAAAAGATAAAGTATATGCCAGTATTTTTAAACTGAACAGCAGATATCTATCTAAAAGAGATCCTTAACAGTAAAAAAAAATTGAGCCATGGAAGACCAGTAATAGCAAATGCTCCTTTAACAGTTTAACCTTTCCCCCAGATAACCTTTTATCACTTCCTTGATGCTTTTCTTAAGAAACATGCTTTTTTGGTTTTTTTTAAAAGACTCAAACTACCCAACAAGTTTATTTGAAAACTAAATGTCTGCCAAAATGTAGGCATTTGCAGTGTTACTTCTGATGTGAGCTAATATGTTTTAGAAGTAAAAATTGTAGCTGAAGTTTCAGGAAAAATGTCAGTTTTCCCATGATTATATAACATTTGACCAGACAATTTCTGATTTGTTTGGCGATTTAAATACAACCACTACATTACGCTGACAGCCATACAAAATGTAAGAGTACCTTACGCTTTAACCCATGGTAATAATGCCAAGATTTTGAACAGCTACAAATGCAGCATTTGCATTTTCAGCACCATACCAAGTTGAATTCAATACCACCTAAACCCGAAGCAGCAGCTGATTAAAAAAAGAAAACGTAAGTCAAATGATAAAGCTACACAGTTTAGTACATTAAAACAAAACCAAGGACAATGGTATTTGTATAAGGTTCCAAAAATATACAGATGGGGGGTAAAATCACTGTACACAACTCTGAGGTTGTTAAAGTGACCAGAGAGACTGAACAGTGCAAGACATGCTTTTCCAGTTACAAGCTCAAAACAGAAGTGGCAAAAGAAATTAAAGCTTTGTCCGAAGTGATTTACCTTTTAGGATAAGGAAAGCTTAGAATATTGTCATCAGTGTTACAGAGAAGTCTCCATCCCACCCGCCCCACCCCCAACACATACACACAAAATAGTTTAAGTTTTTTCCATAATACAGCATTTCATTCAAACGGCGTCCCCCTGAGCTTGGTTACTGCAGGGACAATTTGTCTGATACTTATTAGATGTTGGCCTATGAATCAAGCGATGCATAGGCAGCTTCTCAATTCTCCAGCTTTGGCTAACAGTACCTGCAATTTACAAGCAGTGGAAGTGGCAGACAGCCTGGGTTCAAACTCTCCTGCAGCTAGCCTCGTAAGACCACCTCGTTGTAAGAAAGCAGTTGTGCTGAAAGCAGATGCTAAGTTATGGCTGAGGAACAAAGAAATTGCTTTATAGGTCTCTACTCTCTCCCAGAGTTAAGAACAGTTTCAGGCAAGTGCTTTTAGCAGGCTGGCTAAGCTGTACATGCATCTACCCATGCAAACGTAGACATGTGGCTCCCAAGACCTAGAACCAGGGTGTGTGCATGTGAAGACTGGATAGAAGGCCCTTCCTTGTAGGTTTACAAAAATATATAGCCAATACTGTAGCTTAAGAAGTCAGTTTTACTCATTACAGAGATTCCCAAAAAGTATTAACTACTTTTCAGACATTCCAGACAAGGTCACTTGTAACAAAAAAGGTCAAGTTCTCTAAAACAAGGTTTTGAAAGTGGATCTTTCCTTCAAGTGAACAGGACATCTGTTTTTACGCTTAACTTTTTAGTCAGTTAAGACTGAATTTATTTAAGATTTTATGTGAACATATGCATAAACACAAATAAGTTTACTTTAAACACATCTGCACAGAAAAAAAGATTAACCCTTCAAAACATAACAGAGCAGGTCTGGTTAGTATGTATCTATTGCAAATCTTAAGAGATTCTGTGCATTAGGCCCACCCATACAGAAAGCAGGGGAAAAGTCTCAATGAAAGAAAATTACTGTTCAAGTCTAAGTGGTGTTTTGAAGAGCCAGCAGCCTAAGTGACACCATGAAGCTAGTCACAGTATCCAAACAAGCAGACCTGCTTGGGCTACTAAAGCAGTGTATCCTCCTGAAGGTGTCATTTACTCCCAAGTTATTTTCTGTTTCGAAGGCGTTTAGATTTCCTAGGACAGTCTGGGGATTCAACCGCCTTCCTCCGTTTTCTAGGAGATTGTTCATTTGAGCCAGAACCTGAAGAATTTCCTACTGTACTCTCCATCACCTCTCGCAGCTTGCGTTCGAGCTCAGCCAATCGGGCATTCTGTTCACCTATGATTTGGGTTTGCTCTAGCAGTTTCTGATCTTGATCTTGGAGTTGTTTCTGTTGCTCTTGCACTTTGATGCGAAGCTCTGAGATTTCCCGCTTTAGCGCTGTCAAGCCCGTGCCGTTCGCTTTTACTTGCTGCTGGAGTTTGGTGACTTCCTGTCGTGAAGGGTTCTGCTTGGAGAACAGCTGCATTGTTGTCAGCGCTGCAGAAGGCCCTGGAACTTCAGAGAAAACCATGATTAATCCTCTACAACTTTAAGACAAAGGTAGAAATTGCATCCCAGTTTTCATATTTTGCTTATCCCTACTCCCCAAACATGAATCTGAATGCTGGTGGCAAGTTAGGTGAATATGTAAACAGATTTACAGTCATTTAAGTGTCTAACAAGAGCATATGATAGCTCAGAGCACAACTAGTCTAAAATACTTAGATTTTCAGTAGTCTGGAAAACAGCTCATCATTCATTTCCCATATATAAGCCCCCCTCCTTTTGCTTTATCAAAAATTACATAGAGATTATTATGTTGTCATCTAGACTTAGTTGTCACAGATGTTAAGTCAAAAACCCACAACACGTCTATAAATTACTTATAACAGAACAGTTATATTAAATAAATATAATTCAATAGAGCAGTACAATTCTGCTGTCTTAGTTGTAGACAGCTCAAGTTCTGAAATTTTGTGGTTTGGGGCTTAACAAGATATTTCAGTTTAACTTACTTTTTAGAAGAAAGGAATTTATTTTCCATGCTTCTTTAGAATCACTCTTCCTAAGTACTAAAACCATACTGGAATTTGAGCCTGGGAATGTTGATTTTAATAAAGTTCCTGCAAATCAAGGAGACTAACAGCTACTGTATAATTTCTTTCACTTTTTCTATCATTTTACTCTTCTAGTAATGCTGTGCTAATAAGATGCAACTTTTAAGCGCTACAAAGACAGAACAGACGGGGACAGCCTAGAACAGTCGTCATTCTCCTCCTCCTCCTCTTTTTCCCTTTAAGGTGCCAGCATAGCTACAGTTATGTGACACTAAAGGGTTGCCATGAGATAGGTAATGCTCCTCCCTCCACACAAGATAGGCATTTTTATGCCACATAAAGCCTTGGCCTTGAAAAGCCGATTGACATCAACTATGGTTTTGGGCAATACTTCCTCAGCTGAGAGACTCAATGGAATTGAGGTATAATTAACGGGATATAATTAAGAGGCGGTATACACACTTACGGCTAAAAGGATGGACAGGACATACCAGAAACAACAAGCAGCTCCTACAGTTAAGGCCTATCATTTTTGCTTAAGATGTAATTTTTTTGAATCATTTTTATTAAGTTATCCTTTCAGAAAGTTAATTTCACAGTTCCTAAGAAGCCTGACGATGTTCAGCACAGGGAAAACACTACAGTTCTGCTAATCTTTTGGGTTTGGCCATTATATGAGGCAACTACCTTAGACTTTGGTTCACAAAAGTTCTGGAAAAATCTGACAGGGTATACGAAGGACCAATTTAATTCTTTATTTATAGACTGTTATTTTAATCGCCTTTTTACTATTACCCATAAGTATTTTGCTTGTTAGTGTATACATCAGTGCCCCAGGAATGTGAAAAAGCACATACAAGTATGTTCTAGCTCTCTATACACTACAACAGCTTAGGCTAATTCATTTGCCGATCGTCCTAAAAGTAAAAGGCATGGAGTTGTCATCTCACACGCCAAATTTCAACCAAGTGCAATGATAAAGTCTCATTCATTGGTGGCACAAAAGCGTTTGTTTAATGAGTACACACTATGCATAATTCTAACATACATTCAAGTGACTGTTCTTTTGGTAGTACAAAGGCTCCTTAAATTTCAAAGCAAGTGAATTTCAGTAAACATTCTTAAGAAACAAGTATCATCAATATTTATGCATTTAAGGGAGGGAGCTTTAAAAAGATACAGTGCTCTGAATTTTTACAGAAAAACTAAATAAAACTTAACTATACGTTGGAATTAATACCTGGGGCAGTTCCTATCAGACGTCCCGATACATCTGACCCAGGCATCTTTCTTTTCAGTATTGGAACAATCTTCTCATCAAAATATTCCATAGCCATGGAGGAAATGTCCCTTAGTTCTTGAAGAACTTCATGAGCTCTCTGAGGAGCTCTTGTAGAGTTTACATACCTTAGCACACGATAAATTTCATCTATTACCTAAAACATTTAAGAAGAATTAGGATTTTCTGATAAAGGCAAGATTATTTCAGATCATTCTAGAAGTGCTGGCATATTCAGGGGCTTTTACTACATAACTACTGCATACCACTGTGTGCTTTAGTTCTAGATCAGCTTTTGGAAACGAAGTGCTGTTCGTGATTTATCAGAGAAGATATTCACTTGATCTATCACGACTCTCTTCAAACTCATGAAACAATGCTCATTGTGGGAAATTTTGTTTTACTACATCCATACTTGACTTCTGAGTTAGATAATCTACACTCAGCAGAGCATAATAATTTCTTTTTGGAGAACCTGAAGCAAGATATTCTAAGCCACACTGCAGAGCCGTCACTCCCCCAGCCAGTTATGAGGCATACGAAACACATGAATGGAACAGCAAGAATTATCGTTATGTCAGTCTGAAGAGCTATAAATATTTACTTGAGAACACTTGCATACACCCAAAATATTGCAAATTCAGATTAAGCCCAAAATATATTCATTTATAAAACGTCAATCCACTACTGACAGAGAACAGAAGCACCCTCTTAACAGGTTTGACAAACAAGCCCTTTGCTTAGGAGAGACGCAGAGAGATGAAAGGTGTCTCACTAATCTATGAACTATAGTCTGAGGCAGGTCAAGATAGGAGTGCTGGTCTCTTATTACCGAAACTACTGACACAGGTATTCTGCACAGGATTAAGAGTGGTTGAAGAGTCTCCTCAAAAACACAGATCTTAAGGACTTAGAATCATAGGTAAGACCATACAGTTGCATCTTGTGTTTTAATAAAGTAAGCTTAGCTAAAAAGTTGCAAAAGCCAGACAAGACCAGTGTCTCATCATGCAACAAGCTTACAAAAGACTTCTCTAGTTTTACCCACATTATATCCTGTTAGCAACAATATCCTCAAAGCATTCTCCTGCCATCCTCAATAGAAAACCTTGCAGCAGCGCTCTGCTGTCACCAGGAACCCTCACACAGTATGCCGAACCTCAGATCAGGATTCACATATTCTAACACAAATTCACTTCCTGACAACTCTGTGGCAGCTTCATTCAAATGGAATTTCCTGAGGGGAGCAGGGCAGGTGGGGAGGGAAGCCACAAACTGTAAGTGAACACTAAGCCTTGAATCTGCCTGACCAAGATAGGATTTTCTGGTGAATTGGTAACTGTGCTGAGAGCGCAATGGTGCTAGCAAGCTCGTATACTAAGTAAATAATTAAAAAAAACTTTTTAGCTGATGTATCAGAATACAAACAAGGTCCTTATGACTCAGTGCCCACAAGGAAAACTGCTGGCAAGCTCACTTGCCCAACTCCTGCACACCCCGGGTCTAGACTGAGTATTGCCTTTCCGTCTTACTCCTTGAAAAAGTAAGGCAACATTTCTTTTAAGTGTTCCATTTACTATGAGAGTATCAAGGACGTAAGTTTGACTGTGTTATATTACATTTTTTAAAATACATGGTATATATAAAAATAATATAAAGTCAAGTAAGCATAAATACATTAAACTATAATGATTTAATTTAAAATTAAATATCAAGTCAACAAGAGTGTACAGGAATCAAGTTACCCCTTCAAGACAAAAATAGATTTCATGCCGACAGCCTATCCTACTGTACTGAGTGTAAAAATGCCTGCCATGCTTCACCTGAATCCAACAGCTAACTTTTCCATTCGTCCCAGTGCAATTCAGTTATCTGCCCATGAAAAATTAATGCCAACATATCCAAGCCTCACATGGAAAGATCAATGAGTAGAGCATTAGACTAATGTTCACAGATCTTGTTTCAACCCTGAGCTGTACCAGTCTTCCTCAGATCACGATTTTGTCAATTCCCCTGTGCACTTCCGTTTTCACAGCTTATAAAACAGTGGTATCTCCGATGTACATCTCGCTTGCATAATTTATATTTTATTTTGGGGTAGTATTCTGAAACACCAGAATTGTTCAGTAGTATTAATATTTAACACGCTTTACCTACATCTAAAACTAATTCCACCTACTGTACAAAAATACCCCATCCACTGTAATACTGAACAGTGTTTCCACATACTAAATATCTTAATTCGACTAACCTGAAGTACTCAAACCCTTAAGAAAGGCGCCTAAAATGTTCCTGATTGATTGAGTGCTTAGTGTTACACGTAGTCTAAATTACGACATCTTCTGATGACCTGGCCTGCAGCTGTTTTGTACAATTAAAATTCAGAATTAAACCCTACATATAATGTGTTTCTTGTAAAAGGTTGTAGAGGCTGTATATGCCACAAGAATTGAGAGAATCTAAGGGAAAATGGAAATCAAGTTTAAAATAATTAATATTTAGGTATTCATTCAGATCGATGGTTCATTCATTTCAGACTGCCCATTATAGCAGAGTACTCGCTTGTGTGTTTATTTGCAAGTATCTGAAACACAGTTTCAGTATATATACACATTGTGTAAATGTGTCCCAGCTGTCCCAGGTTAAGTTACACAATGGTATTTTTTAAACACAGATATACATTCACATAATATGGTCTACATTTTACCTTTCCAGGTATGAAGCAACAGAGATTGGAATCCACATACTTCATGAAAGTCATATTTAACAGAGAGAGTCTTGTTTCTACAGCAGCAAGGATGTCTGCATGACGAGCTAACGAATGGTTTCTTCTTTCTGACTCCCGTCTAGAAGACAGACCGTTAAGTGACACTGATTTAACAATGAGTCAACAACATGAAACCGTAACAACCGCTCATGTTAATTTCACCCTTAAAACCCTCTGAGGTTTGGAAATGTAACCACTAACATTAGTCCTGTCTTTATGGAAAAAAACTGATACAGATTGAGAACCAGCTAGTAATAGCACACTACACTTTCTTAGACAAAATTTGTTCTCTAAATAATTACTGCATCTTATGTGATCCATAAACGCTATATGTAATTTAGGACTATTTAAAAACAAGCTCTCAGTACTAACTAGCAACAGGCACTGGGTCAGTGTGAATATTTTTATGCCCCCATACTCCTACAGTTAGTACTTCAATGCAATTGACACAAATCTAATATATTATTAGTGCTTGCTACAAAGTTTAGGTTGAGATATAAGTTCTTTTGACAAATAATCTCTACAGTAAGTAGCATTTAGTTTCTTCACTCTGACTAGGAAATCTGATAGGACACAGCAGCAGCTGCACTCATTCACTGGAAAGAGGAGAAAAGACATTGCTTTAGTGAGAAACTAGCTCCCAGTAATGCTCACATATCAACCCCCCCCTCCTTTTCCCCTGTTTAATCCTTGGCACTGAAAAACCTTGTTGTTTTTTTTTTAAAGCAGTCTCGTAGATAAATCATCAGTGAAGGCAGTCAGTCTTGAAAAGGAATGGCATTTATTCATTCTAGGAGTCCTTGCTTGATTTGCCAGAAGAGTTGAATAATACAGGACCCACTCTTCCCTGTTTAAAACATCAGAGACACTTTCCAATATTCCAGTTCCTAGTATAAAACAACTTACATTCATCCACACCATTATTTTGTAATTAGACCTTAGGTTCAAGGTGCTTTTGGAAAAAAATGAAATTAGAACAAATGTGATTCAGATTTTCAAGATATATAAGTTGAATTAGCTAGCAAGAAATTCCTTTTCAATATTCTGCTTAAAAGACTCTAGCATATTTAAGTTTAACTACAGTTTTAACTGGTACATACCTTGGAAGCTGAGCTTTAACTTGCTTTTGACACAAGTTGTGGTATCTTTCCACTTTCAGAAATCCCTGATTTAACATTCGCTGGCAAACCAAGTCCATTCGCTTACAAACCTGTATTTAAATAAAAAGAAAAACTTAAGGCTCAATTAAGGCCACAAGTCACCTTTACTATTATCTTATCCGTACTTGCTGGGTAGTAAAAGATTCTCCTATCAGTTTTTGCTCCATTTCAAGAAGCAGAAACTGCAGTTGGGCTTAAGTCATCACCATCTCCAAAAATGATCATGATACTCCAAAAAGGAGCAGCTATGTTCCACACAGTTCACAAATTAATCTCCTGATACTGCCTAACAAGAGACAGTAGGCTGAATTCCACCCATTTATAAGCAGATACAGTTTCCTCTGATTTTAATGGAAGTTGCAAATGCCTGTGCCTGGCTTTTAACTTGGCCTCCAGAGTGGTTCTGATAGATCATGTTAATGCTTTGTAGTCTCAAAAAGAAGCCTTTAAAAACAAGAAATCGTGATGGTTTTCCTTCAGCATTTAAGGCTTATGTTTTTGAAGACGGCCAAAATTATTTTTAAAAACTTATGCAATACAGTGCACATGAAGCAAGATTCCTTTTCCTATTAAAAAAAAGTCTTGTCTTTTCTTCTGTGTTTAACAGATTCCTTTATTTGCAGTGTTAGATACCAATAGCCTCAATTTTTTTCCACAGATTTAGGGAGAAAGGACATTAATAGCTGCAGAAGACACAATAAACTGATGAATTTAAACCTTCACAAAGTAACCAGTTACAAGACAAAGCCAACTCGTACAAAAGTTTAAAGCAGTTGCAATTCAGTTCTGAAGACGCAAGAGCTTAGTGAATCAACTGTCCTTTGAAATTGTTATTTTTTGTACTAAAGTGCACAACTCCCACTGTGACCCCACTTGCCAATGGATTAGCTTTGCTTTTTGTTTTTTTAAATAAACACTCCTTCCCTCCATACACTGCTCATTTCATAACTTTGAAGTCTATGTAAATTTACACCTTGAGGAAGAAGATTCTCCCTTCTCCTAGAAAAGCCTGGAATTATTTTCTGTTTATACGGAAGGCACTACTTAAAGAAGTTCTACTTTCTGTGAGTCTTCCTCTAGTCACAGCTAGTTTAAGTTCTGTGCATAAGAACTGACCATTTTCAAACAAATCTGTATTAACAGACCATTAAGTAACTGCTGTCCATCTGTCTGTGCTCCTTTGTATTAGATCTTCCTTATTAACAGTCAAAGGAGAACAGAGGTACAGCCTCAGCACACTTCTCCCCCACATTCACTAGAATCAGCTAAATCATTTCTAGTGTATAAAAAAAATAACGCTGGTTCTTCAACTACAGGAAAGAGGAAATTGTCACATTTCTTCCAAGATATTAGCTGCATTAGGGATGCCTAGATCTGATACCATTTTTGGTTACAAGACTTAACAGCTTACTTGTAGTTCTAATGCTACCAAACCCCTGAACTGGGAACGAGTACCTGCACAAGGGCTGTCAGCTATGCAGTTATTCAGCACAAGAGAAAAACAATCCTAGACGCATTATTAGCTACAAATTCAGAGGCAGCACAGAAAGCGATTTTAACCATGTGTATACTGACATCTGGTGGCAGCAAGGACCTTTCAGTGTGCTGCAGCCCTCCTGCATCCCAGAGAGCAGATCGCAATGGGTAACACTAGATTTCCTAAACACTGGATTTTCTAGTCTTACTCATTTCTTACACTACGCAGCATGAAAAATTACTTGCTCCAATTTCTGGACATTACCTATATTTGGGGAATTTACCCAAACACCGAATAGTTAAGAGGTACCACCAGAAACCAAAAGTGTTTGTCTTCAACTTATTTTACCAATCACCTCGTAATTCCCAGCTGGCTCCTGATGTCACCATTTAAACCATACAGCACCTGGAGTTAGAGGAACAATATACCTCTTTTAGACTGCATAGTCAGCAGTCATATGCAAAGTAGCATTATTACACTCTTAAGTGTTCATATTAGTCCAAGACAGTTTGCTTGGACTAATACTAGCTATTCAATGGACCATAAGAAAGTAAAAAGTTAAATTTGCTCATATTTGTATTTGCAAATTTTTGTGAATATTTTATTCTAGCCATAAAGCTGAAAGAGCCCGAGTTTCCCCGAAATGTCAAGTCCAACCAGACATTGTGTTAAAATTTCAGTGTTACAAAGTTATTCCAAGTCCATGTGAAAAGCAGAACGAAAAGGTGATTGCTTCTTAGCATGCTGACTTATATGCAATAACAGCTTCTGTGAAAGAACTAGTTTTCCACTTCATTTGTAAACAAACTAAACTGACACAATCTGCTCGAGGACTACTACCAGCTTCCCTTTCCTCAAGCGTGTCTTATTTCTTCCAAGCTTCACTAACAGATAACCAATATCAAAACAGAGATAAAAATATCCTGAAGTATTCAGATTCAATACATGTTGTTTTTCTTAGAGGTTACACAGATGCCATGTTTCATAGTGCCTTTCTAGGGTGAAGTATAAGTAAGCGACAAAATGTTGATGAAATTCAGCAAGAAGCTTTAAAATAGAAATCCCTGTAAATACAGATTTACCGAAACTGTGGGAAGACTAAAGCCATGCTGTACAAAGGCTATCAGTCCTTATTTGGGCTGTGCTGAAAATAAGCACAAGTTTGCTGCAGAATCTAAGACACTTCTGACATGTGTCAGGATCCAAGATAACCTTCTCCTCAGAGCATTCACGAAGAAGGTTAGATTGTTTGTTTTTAATCACGCTTGCTGTAGTAATAGCCTGAATGGAAATGCATTTCCAAGCTCAGACATGTGAGTGAAAAAAATTTCATTATTATCCCACTCAAGTAAAAATTCCAGAGCTGCTGTAAGTCATCAAAAAAACACAGTAAAAGAAGCCTCCAAAAGCCAGAAGATATGCCAGCTTCCATATCAGCATGCACACCAGGCTGCAGCTCGTCCAGAACATTACAGCTTCAGACATAATGATCTTTTGGGTTTTCTGTGTTTCTCTTATGATGACATATCAGAGGAAGTAGATGAAGTACATACTCAAAAGGGCTGAAAGCAAAACGCTGCTGCTTTCCCTTTCATTCACTTCATCTGGAAAAAAGTTTCAAGATTTGCACTGAGGCATAATTTCAGACACGATTGCGTTCTGAATACCTATTGTTTAGTCTCCGTTACTTTAGGTGTACTTCGCTGCTTAACCAGAGGTGCTTCATTTATGCTTTTAAATGCAGTAACACCAGGAATAGCAGAAAGCGTTATGCTCAGGAAAGCAACTGCTTCTTTGCACAATGAGGGGCCCAGGGTCTTGCCTTGCCTGATGGCAGTCATCATAAGCAGGAAACGTTCTTTACCTCATCCTTTGGTCACAGAAAAAGACTTACGGATCTTAAGCCTTAGATTATGCTCCTCATTATGCTCTATATATACACAATACAGGTTCCTATCTCTATTTTAATCTGAAAACTTGCTGATGTTCTATGTCCTCCCACCCAGCCAACTCCTTAGTCTTTCTTCTTGTACACAATCTAGATCCAACACCAGTTCAACTCAAAGATTATTTTTTTTTTGGATCAGTGAGCTAAGGTGGTCCAGAAAGAGAGATTAGGACATCCATTTCCTTCAGTGCTGGGATCCAGAGAATGCAAAGTGATCAGTTTAGGGAATTCACATTTTGTGTCTACACATGTATAATCAAACTTTGTTTAGGTTGATTGATGTCCTGGATCGTATCTTCCTACCTTCCTCAAGATGCTTTATCCCATGAAATGCCACATTCTAAGGTGTTAATAAGGCTGCTTTTGGGCACATTTTTAATATGCATGAAACCTAAGCAATTTAATCCCTGTCATTCAATTAACATGGTCCTGCAATGTATCTTTAGCAGGCTACTACTCATTATAAAATACATCCATTCATCTTTGATAAGCAGCTCAAGTCAGTTCTCACGGAGGAGAAAAATTTACTGTTTGTGCAACACAGATCTTAGAGCAGGAATATACAAGTGTCTCCCAAGGCTACTTGTAGCCTTTAAAAATCTGAGTGTGATGAAATTTCATTACCAATTTATGCCTAGGCATTGTTATTTTTAAAGGCTACCTTAATCCTCTGTCAACAGCATCTGGAGTTATGTAAAACACCCAGTCTCTTCCTCTCAGTGAGTTGCCAAAAGAACACCTTTAGTTCCAAATGGCCATCCAAAAGATCTAGCTGATCAAGCTTATGCGGTTATGAGCTACACTTTTGACTAGGTCAAACCAGAAGGGCTTTGATTCTTTACATTACTGCTGGTTAACAGACAAGTGTCCTTTCTTCTCAGAAGAATGCTTATAATGCCTTCTGATGTGCTTAAGGGAACAGTAAGGAATTTGATGGAGATTAAGTTTCCTGGCTGTCA
>NW_008824051.1:4871284-4872698 GCF_000699105.1 Pygoscelis adeliae
TCAACTGAATAGTTTCCTTCATTTTACGTCTAGGATTGTTCCATGTGTGTGTCAAAGTTGATAATTTATCCAGTCTGGTTTTGCATATTTCTGAAACTTCTGAAAGGGCCAGTGGTCTTCTGGAAAAATGAACTTGCAGGTGCTACATAAGAGAAGATAAAAGTGTTACATTTTACTACTTAAGTAGCACTGAGAGTTAAACAGCTGGTTTAGTCCTTACACCACCATCTCTCCTATTCTCAACTTCACTGCTGACAAAGCATTGCTTACAAACATTAGCTTAGCCCTACAGAAAGAAAAAACCTTCTATTGACCAGTGATACCTCCCACGGGGACCACCATTTATAAAATGCAATGGGAAAGTTGTAGCAGAGGGCTGTGTCTAGCATTGCCATACAGACCATGCAACACTAAGCATACCCAAACGGTATACGTACTTCTCCTCCCTTCATTCAAACTGTAAGTACTCAAAAGCAGAGGCTGCAATCCAAAAAGGCAGTACTACACCTTTTTCACAGATCCACTACCTACTCTCACAGAAGAAGCAGAAATGTCTCGTGGACTGTCAGCACGCTAGAAATATTTAGGTACTGGTGTACTTGGTGCAGTGTGGATAAGAACAGATTTTCCGCTTGAAGAGCCTTCAGTTTAAAGTTACAGTCAGGATGCAACACTTCAGGTTGCTGATCCAGGACACGTGCAGTCTAATTTTCCGCAGAAATATGCTTGTAATATTATCCAGTTTAGGCTAATAGAGTTCTTAAAATAGAAAGAGTACAGTACATGCAAGTTTACTGAGGGTTACATAAGCGATGCATTAATTCCCTCACTATTATTCCATTTACAACCTCATAAGAAATTCAGTAAGATAGCAGCTTATCATATTATGTCACAGTTTACATCAGGCTCCTTACGCAGTCAGTTAAAGGTTGATATACACTGATCTCCTCACTGACAGCTGCGCTTTTTTTGGCATTATAAAGTTCGGAGGTAGAGGTAATATCTTTTATTAGATCTACTACTATGACTGGAAGAAGCAGCCAGCCTTTCAGGCAGACAAGGGCTTTTTTACATCTGCTTTTTTGCCCCACATTTATTTCTAGATAGGGTAGGGTCCTTGGAGCAGCAGGCTCACCATCTCCTACGCTTGTAGGCTTAAGCTCTATAAGTAAAAATAAATACACGCATGAGACACAATAGACTGGTCCCCCAAGAAAAGCAGTCACTAGGAGAAACAAGCCTCCAGCAGCCCAGTAATTTCTCACAGAGGACGGATGGAATGAAAGAAGTAAGAAATGGTAAAAGACCTTTAAGAACGCGTGTATGGAGGCACACACCTACGTGCCCGTACCCGAGGCTCGGGGGCGGTTGGGGAGAAGGGAGGAAGCCCAATCCCACCCCATCCCATCCCGCC